>NW_024885155.1:1232904-1284913 GCF_019232065.1 Centrocercus urophasianus | reverse complement strand
ATGCGGTTTGTCCCATCGGAGCGACGCGGGGGGCTCCCAAAGGACCCCCGGCTCCTTGGGCTGCAGCGGGGGGATCGGTGTCAGCACCGCGCTGGAGCGGAGCGGAACCCAGCCGGCATCACCGCTCCTGGAGCTGCTCCATCAGCGCCCGCCCGTCCTCAGTTCGAACAGAACCGCGGGTTCGGCTGCCGACACGGCCCAGAAATCAGAGGGAAGCGCTCAGCCCCAGGGCAGCGGCCACAGCAGCGTCCCAACCCCGTCCCTGTGGCGCCGGCCGAGGTTTTGCGGCTGCCCGGGGCCACAAAGGGAACCAACCAAAACACCCATGGAAACAGCCGACACAACGGGCAGCTAAAAGTCTTTGGCATCCCCAGTTGGGGCCAGTAATTCTTTGGAATCCCAGGGGAGCGGCCGGCTGGGGCCACCCCTGTCCCTGCCCCACAAAGGGCATCCACTGCCTCTCTGGGCCTCTTTGGGTGCGGTCTGAAATGCCCCAAACGGAGTAGAAGCGTCCACTCCTTTTCCACTAAAGACTGTGGGATGCCATCAATTCCCTTAGAGGCGTGTGCCAGGTGTGTTTAGCAAAAAGGGGCGCCAGAAAGCAGGTGACAAACTTGGGGAACAAAAAAAAACCCAGCGAAATAATTAGGATGGCTGGATCACTTATTTAGGAAACCCTGACGCAGCTCTGCCCCAGTGGAACCAAAGGCACAGGGCAGATCCTCTGAGCTCTCCCCCACATCAGGAACAGCTGGGAGGAACTTCTTTATTCACACAGAGAACACATTTTTTCCCAAAGCTCTTGTTTATTTCAGTGGGATGAACCTGGAGGAGTGGGTGGCACCGATCCCAGGCCGGCCGTGCTTCACTGGCTTGTAGGTGATGGAAAACTCCCCCAGGTAGTGACCGATCATCTCAGGCTGGAAAAGAAGCAGAGCTGGGGGTTAAAGGTGGTGCCAACGAGCAGCAGAGCAGAGCACATCTCACCCAACCACCCGCAGTGCATCGCTGTAACCCACACTGGCTGAAACCCGTGTAGTTTTTCTGCCTGCAGCACTTGGGGAACGGGGAACAGGCTTCAACTGCAGCATGGCTGCTGCGCCAGCATCTCCCACAGCAGCCAGGGACGGACAGCTGCTGGCTGCAGGTGAAGCCGACCGGGACTCAGAGCTCACTCTGCCCCCAGCACACACTGCAGGATCTGCTCAGTGTGCTTTCAGGTCGCCTTTAACACTGCAAACAAAACCCTCAGAGAAAACGTCACTGAATCCAGGCAGTGGGATCAGGTGGCACCACGTTATTCCACTCCTAGAAACTGCTCAGATTCCTTCCACCCCCCCCCCCCCCCGGGGTTGCACGAGGCTCACCTTGATCTCCACCTGGTTGAAGGTTTTGCCGTTGTAGACGCCCACCATGCTGCCCACCATCTCGGGGAGGATGATCATATCGCGCAGGTGGGTCTTCACCACCTCGGGCTTCTCCATGGGCGGCGCCTCCTTCTTGGCCTTCCGGAGGCGCTTCAGCAAGGAGTGCTGCTTTCGGCGCAGCCCCCGGTTGAGGCGGCGGCGCTGGCGGGCGCTGTACAGCTGCATCAGCTGCTCGCTGCAAGGGATGGCCACGCTGAGGCTGCGGTGCCCGGCCTGGAGCCGCTCGCAGACCCTCCGGGTCCCTCATCGCGCACTCAGACACAGAAGCGCAGCCCCCCCGCACTCACTAGGACATATCGAGCAGCTGGTCCAGGTCCACTCCTCTGTAGGTGAACTTACGGAAAGTTCGCTTCTTCTTCTGCTCCACTTCCGCCTGTTGCCGAAGGGGGTGGAAGAGATGCGGCCATCAGAACCACGGCACCGCCGGGAAGGCCTCGCACCGAGCTCCGCCGGAGACCCCGCCGCCCCCAGCAGCCCTCAGGCCCCGACCCCTCCAAGCCGCAGGGACCGCCCGCCCGCCTCCCTCCATCCCCCGGCAGGGAAGAGGCCGCGCCGCCCTCGGCCGCAGCGGAGCCCCGAGCCCCGGGCGGCCGCCCCGGCGGCGGATGGAGCCCGATTAGAACCGCCGCCCCCCCGGCCCGCACCCACCATCTTGGCCTGCTCTGCGCGGAAAGGGGGAGCGGAAGCGGCAAATCTCGCGAGAACGCCGGCGGGCGGAAGTGCACCAAGCCCAGCCCCGCACAGCGCTTCCGCCCTTACTGCCCTTAAAGGGGCCGCGCCCGGCAGAAGCGGAGGTGCGCGGGGAAGCGTGGGAGTGAGGCGGCAGCGTGAGGGGATTTTAAGGCAGGCAGGAGGACGAGGAAGAGACGGAGCCCGAGGGTGAGAGCGGCCGTCCAGCAGCAGAAACGTGGGTTTCTGACACATTCCAGTGGGTGGCACTGTGAAACTGTTCCTTCCTCGCTTGTCCAGGGCGGGAGCCAACAGCGCGAGTCACCTCGCCCTGCCGCGGCCGCCTGGGTCGGGCTCCGGGCATCCGTCAGCCCCCATTCTCTCCATCCAGGCAGCGGTCTTCGGCTTCCAGTAACGGATCTTCGTCTGCTGCTGCTTTCCGGTGCAGTGCTTCCCACGGGAGGGATGTTCGGACCAGGACAGGAGGCAGGCAGGGCCGGGCAGCTGCAGGGCTGGCTCAGCCGCTGCCACGGAGCCTCGGCAGCCTCCTCGAGGTGCGACAGACACGTGCAGGCTCATCTCAGCACCGCTCCACGCTGCTTCTTTCTGCGCAGTCACGAGAAGGACGTTGCAGTTGACTCCAACCTGGAGTCGGGTCTGGCCAGCACTCATCATTGGACTCCAGCGCCCGTTATCCAAGAGAAGCTGGAAAGCAGAGCAACGACTGTAGGTCTGCTTCCATCCCGTGCCTCTCAGAAGAGCCGCGGTTTGCGTTATTTGGTTTGTGTTTCACAAAGCAGTGACTTACAATGCAGGACTCGGCCAGGAAGTCGAAGCGCTGAAGGCAGAGCACGGAGCTGCAGCCACCAGAGCTGCTCTGACTCGGGAGCACCGCAGCCTTTGTGCTCGTGAAAAAGGAACCAGAGCCGAGCTGCTGGGACTCCCAGCCGAGTGGGACTGGGACGATTCAAACAGCCGGCTGCAGAAACCTCTCAACTCAAAGCCAGGTCAACCCGGTGCATCCCAGCTCCGTGCTGCTCCACCCAGTGCAGGAAGCAGCTGTGGGCTGCAGAGCTGCAGGTTGTGGCTGTTGCCTTGCAGAATTACAGCACCAGCGATGCTGCATGCATGTATTTAACTCCCAAATGAAGGGCAACCGGGCAGGGATCTAAGCCTGCCTGTAGACCCAGACTGACCCACTTTGCACTGGTCTCAGCAGCTGCAGGCACGCAGCCAAAGGTTTCCTGAATGCAAGCATCCATCAGAGGTATGGAGAGCAGACAGGAATAAAGAGCACGGCCTCTGATCAGCTCTAACCAAAGTTATCTCCCAATTTCCCGAGCGGACAAAGCAGAGACGAAAGGCGTTTTCCTGGAGCTGAACAAACCTGTCGGGTCTGAGGTCAGAACACAGCAGCATTCGATGCCCATCGTCACCACGCAAAGCGAGCAACCACCCAGAGCCACACACAGCTGTGTGCAAGCCAGCGGCCTGGGGACCTGAGGCAGCAGCCGTTGCTGAGGTCAGTGCAGTGCAGGCAGCAGCCAGCAGCTCTGCAGCGTCCACAAGCTGAGCAGGCGGTGCCACGCAGCTCCTCAGCAGCACAGCTGCTCCTCTCAGGAGCCGGGTGGGAAAAGCTGAGCGGCACCCATCATCCAGACTGCGTTCTGCTGCTGGGAGCTGAACGGTGAACAGCCAGGCACAGCGTAAGCCTGCAGTGCTGACGTTGAGATGGTTTTCAAGAGCGCCAATTGATTTCTCATGGAAAGACGAATTCACAAGAAAGCTCTTTGTAAAAAAAAAAAAGGAAAACAAAAATGGAGACAGGCTTGTGTTTCTAATCCAAATGTACTTCTCTTTATTCAAACCAGGGGTCATCACTGGTTAGTGCAAAATGCACCTAAACCTTTTGCCTGAGGGAAATCTACATCTTAACAAGGCCTCCGTTAACCCCTAATGAAACCCACAGAGGATTCGAAAGAGTTCGAAGCACAGCTCCCAGCCCGCGCTCCGTTAAGTGACTCTGTGCACCAACACGTCTGCACTGCCTTGTTACCAGCTCCACACACCGGGTAACAAATGCAAAATACACTCAGTAGATTTCTTTTTTTTTTTTTCTCTTTTTTTTTTCTTTTTTTAAACTCCCAGAGTTTCTGACCCATCCACCGCTGCTGTCAGCAGTGAAGGAGCTGCAGCTCAGCCTTGCTTCCACCAGTGCTAACGGAAACCCTGTTTTAAATTAAAAAATAAGCCAGCATACATAGTAGAAAATTTTCTCTTAAAAATTTCACAATCTGTAAATGTATATATATATATATTTTGTTTTTTTTTTTTTTTTTTATTCTTTTAAAAAATAAAATTTTAAAAAAAAATTAAAAAAAAAAGCCCCACAAAAAAAAAAAATTAAAAAAAAAAAAAAAAAAAAAAAAAAAAGAAACCTGAAGTTTTGAATTAAAGCTGAAGACATTTTTAAAACCCTGTAGTTTGAACCAGTGACATTTTCTTTATTTGTGCTGATGGGTTAGAGAAAGGAAAATGTTTAAAAACTGCAGTCCAAACACCCACAGCTTTGCCTTCAGAAGCCATCTTCCCCCACCCCCCCCCCCAAAAGAAAAAAAACAAAAAAAAACCCCCCAAAAAAAACGTTGTTAGGTTTTTCTTCCATCAAGTATGTGATTGTCACAAGTTCAGAAGTCTGGGATCCCTGGGTCCTGCTGTGCCAGGCATCCGTGTGGGCAGAACTCCCTGATTGCCAGCACAGCGCTGCTAGCGCCGGTAGGGGTGGAATCCTTGCACGTTATGGTTCTGTCCTCGTCCAAAACCGCTTCCTCCTGCAGGCGGACCGCTGGAGGGCTGCACCGAGGGGCCTCCGTAGGGAGGGGGCTGCTGGCTGGGATCAGAGAAACCTTGTCCAAAACCACTCAAGTCTTGTCCATACCCTGGGGAGAAGGGGAGAGAGGCAGCAGTGAGCTTCTGTGCTGCTGATGGGCGCAAACAGAGCGGCAGAGGTGCACATTCAGAACCCGATGCCTTTCCCTTCCCCCCACGCAGCCCCTGGAACACAAACAGCTCCACCTGACTTGAGACACACAGCTGCTTCCAGTTCCTAAAGCGTTCCACCTTACGATACGGACCAGCCAGGTTAAAAGCACAACTGAACAGGTATGTAGGAACAGCAGGTTTCACTTTTGAGGTCATCTTAGCCAGGCCAGTAGCTAAAGCTGTCACATCACTGCTGCTCAGGCACGTGAAGCAGCCTCCTGGTAGGGGTTCATAGTTTTGGTTTTGTTTTGCTAGAAGCCAGCACTGCCAGGTGCAGCAGGGCAGAAGACGCAGCAAGGAAGCCTGTCTGGTACTTCAGCTTTGCAACAGAACCGAAGCATTACAACTGACACAATCTGATACACTTGCCCTAAAGCTCGGCCTGTCGGCCTCGTATCTGTTTTAAGTTCAAAACAACAAAGTTCCACCTTAAAGCCTGACCCCACGTCCCCCTGGTGCTGCTGCAGATGGTGGAGGACACTTCTAACCCAGCTCAGGGTAACAGTAAAGTAAGTAAACAGCTCCACAGCCCTCTCTCACACGTCCCCTAAGGCAACGACCACAGCAGAGCTCAGCTTTACACCTGACAGCAGCGTTAAAGTTAACCTTCCCTCTGTCCTTCCTCAGCACCCCCTGCTCTGCCAAGGGAAAGATTCAGACCTGGCAGAATTTGGGGACAGGGAAAAAGGGCGAAGATGAAAGAACTGCTGGAATTCTTGCTGCTAATATGAAAAGCAAAAGGATGCAAATTAAGAACACTGAGAAATGAAGAAATGTAATAAAAGTTTCCTTAATTAAATACAACTCTTAATCATAACAGCAGCATCATGTAAGCCTCTGCTATAAAAGAGGGTATTAAGAACCCTAATTACTCGGTGTATTTCTGCAGTTCTGCCTCTCCCTGTGCAGGCTTAAAGCAGGTTTAACTCTCTTAATCCAAAACAAAGTCTCTTAGCATGTCTTCAGCATTTCAATTTCAAGCTCTGCCTGCCTCTCAGGACTTGCTACCACTAATGAGACTTAAAACATGCCTACCACAAGGCTTCTATTAACTCAAAATGCTAATCCAGTCTCTTCTCTTCCCCTCCTCCACACAAAGATAAGCAGACTACCAAAAATACCATTGTTTGCCAAGGGGTGAGGCTCAGAAAGAATCTCACTATCCGGAGCAGTGCTACAGCATTCAGGGTGAGAAAACCACAGCCCTGCATTCGTTTCTCACAAAGGCACAGCGCTAACAGGCAGGCATTGCAGTACAAGCTGTCCTTTCTCACTTCCTGTGCTCCTGCTGCAGCTCTCAGCAGCAGCTCGCAGTGAAGCACAGCTCACCTGCCCTTCAGAAGGCTCTGCTTTCTGAACAAGCTGTGCCACCCACCATAGGTTTAATGTCTTGCTCACGAAAGCTGAGCTGGGTTTGGCTGTACAGGATAAAGCGCCGTCAGTGCAGCAGCTTGGGAAGCGATCAGCAGCATCACTCAGCACTTCAGCCACGAGTTTTGACTTCAGCCAGCTAATGAACACACAGCACTGATCTGTCCCTGCTTGCACGAGGAAACATTAGAGCCTTATTGCTCCCCCCACCCGCTCAGAAGAGATCCTGCAAGGAACACAGGTTCATTTCCCCCAGGCAGATACACCAAGAGCACGGCTGTGAACAGGAGCCACCCACCGATGTCTCACTGCTCAGCCTGACCATAGGAGTGAAAACAAAGCACTGGCACGTAGCCTGAAGGGTCCTGAGAATAGGAACCCAGCCCTAGTAAGAAATGAGAGCAGGGTGATGAACCCCAAGGCAGCCCTGCACAGAGATCAGCCTGCAGGCTGAGGGAGGCACACCCAAGTCAGTGCTTCATTTACCAGGGTTTACATCCATCCCAGCTGTAAACACAGCAGCGTTTCAGATGCTGTCATGCTGGGACAAATCTGAAAACGCCACAGTGATCAGGAAACTCAGTGCCTCCTCAGAGCCCATGAGCCTTGTGCATTCATGTAAAAACAGGCAGCTCAGCCACGCTGCCCACTGAACTGATCTGCAAACACACCGAGAGCTGAAGCTTCTGTAAGAAGTTCACAAGGTGACATGCAGCTTTGTGAGCAGCTGGGTGATTCTGCTGCAGAACAGCACAGGAAATCCCTCCACCTCTGCTAGTTGTGCTCCTAACAGACTGCAGGCTGAGAAACTTCCCAGCATACACAAGAGCCAGGAGGTACTGCACAGCCAATAGAGGAACCCCCCAGTTTTCCAGCATGTTGGAAGAGAGATTCTTCCCAGACCTCCAACACATCCCCAGTAACGGCACCCACTGAACAGAAATTAAACATGCTACTTTATTTAGCATGGCCCACCTCCATTCAAAAACAATCTGCAAAGAAGCTGCAGCAAGACCCCCCAAAAAAAAAACCAACCCACTTCCTCTTGAGTCACAAGGACAAAGCTTTTCTATGACAGCAACTGCCTTTGTAACAAACTTCTCAAGCTCAGCAACAAGAGAAGATCTGCTTGCTTTACCAGTTTACCTGGAAGGCTAATCCTCCTTTGGGGATTGCCATCTTAATCCTCAGGCCTACTGCAAAAATCAACCTCAGAAATGTAAAATGACCAATTAAAGTCTTCAGAAAAATGTCTGTGCCACAGATGGGACAACGCTGCTCAGAGGTGGGACTGACTGGAAAAGCAGCATGAGAAGTCCCTGTTTCCACAGACAGGGGCACTTCAAAGGAGCACAGATGCCTTTTTTTGTTTGATAATACAATCTGACTGTCTGAAAATACGCTCTATCAGCATCTTTACCAGCTACCTCCAACAGTTACTTGCAGAGCACAAACAATGCTCGAAGCATTACGTGCTCCTGGCAGAGCCACAACTCCTGACAGACAGGAGAGGGACAAGGATGGGAGCAGAAAGCACACAGCCTGGATTTTAAGACCCCTGCCTCTCGATGTTACTCTTACTCAAGTCTTTCTCCAACCTCTCGAAGTCAGTTCAACAAAACAGCTGACTGCAAGCTGCATGAAGCTACTAGAGACAAGTTTTAAGCTCAGATTCAGGCTCAGTGTGAACCAGTGATGAATCCTATCAGTGCACACATCTCAGGACTGCTCTGCAGGACACACAATGGCCAGAGCTGGTTAACAGAACTCCTGCTGGCTGCAAGACCAGATGGTTTAAGGACCACTTGAGAGCTGGCACGTCCACCCTCCAGAGAAGTGCTGTCAGTGTTAGCAAGCAGTTTCTCAATGCTGACATTCTACCCAACTGGAAAAGAAAAATCAGCAAGGGGAAGGAGAAGGATCGAGCTGAGCTCGTTTCACACGCAGTTACTTACCAAATTGACTGTAAGGGAATTCTGGCTGAGCAGTTGGGGGTTTGCTCATGTCCTGAGTTGCCTGAGATGGCGGCGGTGGTGGAGGAAAAGCTAGTGGTGCTGCCCCTGGAGTGGCAGGTGGAGGGGGGACTCCAGGTGGGGCAAACTGGTCAGGTGGAGGAGGAGGAGCACCGTAACCAAAAGCTGAAACACGAGCAGAGTGCAATATGTGATGACAGCAAACACCACTCTGACTTCTTGCAGGGCTTTGGGGTATAAAACAGTTGGTTTTTCTCCCTCTAAATACTGGCAAGTCT
The DNA here is from genome assembly GCF_019232065.1 of Centrocercus urophasianus. NCBI lineage: Eukaryota > Metazoa > Chordata > Aves > Galliformes > Phasianidae > Centrocercus > Centrocercus urophasianus. The sequence continues at coordinate 1,276,153 of NW_024885155.1, read as the reverse complement.
ACAATTAAAGTAGAAATGTTTGCTACGTGTAGCTGGACATGCAGAAATTCACTCCCACCTCAGGCCACCATTGCAGCTCAAAGTCCCAGCACCTTACCTTCTAACACAACAAACCTCACCCAAAGGAAGACTACAGCCACACCAGCAACCAGCAGAGAGGATGTGACTAAGCAGGACAACAAGTTCTTGTGTGCACATGCAAGGATACGAGGAGGGAGCCCTATTACTCAAGATCTTAGGATGGGGGGAAAAAAAAATACCCCAAACAAGTGGTTTGTTCATTGGAGAACAGGGCGCTGTGTGGCATCCTCCATCATTTTTAAACCAAGTTTGTGACTGAGGTGGCCTGAGGGCACAAATGCTCTAATCCTATTTACATTTTCCAATGTCACTCGTGACCTGAATTCCTTAAGCTTCTCTAGAAATCCCAGCCTGTGTCCAGCCCACACCACAGTGCAACAATCTCTTCAGTTTTCTCACAGCTGTAATAGGGGTATGCAAGAAACCTCAATCTGTTTAGCAACACAGCTTTAAACAGGAGAATGTCAACTCTTACATCACCAAATAAAAAAAGTAAGCAAACTAACTGACAAAGACTTATGGTTGATTATAACTCGGAATACACAACCTAGGCAACAAAATAAACCCCACCTAAGCACAGTTTTTAAGAAGTCCAGAGAAAGATGGGCAAAAACTCGAGACTGAATGTGGTGCTGAGGCTGCTGCAGGCACTTACTAAATGGTGGAGGGGTGCCGTAGCCCTGTGGGAATCCTTGTGGAGGTGGAAATCCTCCCGGAGGTGTGGAAACAATATATGAGGCAAACGGAGGAGGAGGTGGGGGAGCTCCTCTTCCTGGAGGAGGTGGGCCGTATCCACCTGGAGAATGAGAAGAAGCAAGGAGCTGCAGTGGGTCAACAGGGAGAAGCTGCTGTTGGAGTCGGCGTTCTGCAGATGGGGGTGAAGCTGTTGCATCAGTTTCAGATGCAGCTTCAGCCCTCCTCGGATTCTTACTGTGGGCAGTACCAGCACTCCTCCTCCGAGCATCTCTACCATACATAATTGCATTTAGAATGTAATTCTTTGATAGCAAATTAACGTGGTTGGCAACACCAGGATGCACGTCAGCTCCCATTACCGTTTGTGACAAACACTCTGCCTTTCTCCTTCGTTCCTTCAGCTCAAATTAAACCAAGCTTTTAGACGTGCAGGCTGTTAAACATTACAGAAATCCACAAATCGCCCTGGGTCCTTAAAGAAACCACAGCCCCACTCGGGATTCCTCTGCTAAGATCAGACCCATGTAATGTACTTACCTATTGCCTGTCCAGCTGGCACCCACATCCCTAAAACAAAGCAGAAAAAGCAATTTACCACAGCTGTACACTATGAAAAAGGACACGTTCAGAGAAAGCTAATCTTGCTCTAGGCTCTGCAACACACTGGATGTCCTCCCAGCATCCCTTATGGATCTGTATTTTACGGGCCAAGAAAAACTCACAAGGCTCCGAATCGTTCAGCAAATAATGGAGAAACACCCAGCAGCCTTGGAAGTGCAAGCACACCAAGAACCTGCACAGAATAAAAACCCCAGCACTGGGAATCACAGCAGGCTGCACATCCAGAGGGCACCTCACACATCTTCAGCTTCATCCTATTTGTTTCGGAAGTTTCTGAACCACACAAACTGCAGCATTTAGAAAGGGAAATGCATTCACGTTTCACACTAATCTTGCCAGGAGATCAGATATAATTTCCCCTACAAATAACCACACTGAAACTAATCTGGTTTCTCCATTTGTGCAGTTGCAGATTAGCACATCTGTGCAGAATGTCAGAGCCTCAGCTGCAGCTTTCAAGTTAATAAGCACCATGGGGAAACAGGCAATCCCTCCACTGAGGTATCATCTAGTGGAGCAATAGATGAAGCACTGTTACTTCCTTTAACCCCCCAGGTGAAAATTTCTCATATATCAGAGAAAGCAAGATCTGTTCTGTCAAATGCAACTCAATTATACCGCTGCATTTCTCCCTAAGTTATGGAAACTGCCTCTGGATGAACTCAGCATATTTTCCCATCTCCACGATCTTGAGGGGGCTGCAGCCATCAAAACCAAACACGTGGCTGCTCCCCTCAGCCCTCAAGGGTTCAAGCTCAATCAAGACCATTAGAAGCAGTAAGTGCTCTCTTGCACCACTGCTAGCCCCAGAGCTGCTTGTTATTTTTCTAGGCTACATTAAGCAATAAAATCCAGAGACAAGGCCATCTGTTTTTCTCTTATCCCTTTCGAATTTCACTTGTAACTTCCTCTGGAACTGCCTCATCCTTCAAAACCTGGATTTCAACTGAGTTTTCAGCTGAGTCTCATGCAGGTCACGTTCCCACAGCTGGAGTTGCAGCTCGAGCTGCTCAGCTTCCTCAGCACCTTCTCCACGTTACCACAAAGCACTCATCTGACTTCAGGACAGGGGGAAGCAAACAGCACAGCCTGCAGCACGCTGGGCTCTGCACAGCCCACTGCCTCCTGTCCCACCCAGCAACGTGTTTGGGGAAGAAGAAGAAAAAAAGCACCGACACCCAGAGCTTTTGCTGCGCTATCAACGATCCAGCACAGAAATAACATCGATAAGGCTGGAAAGTTCCAATGCTCGCCAGATATACCAGGGTACCAGAAGGCTTTCAAGACAAGATTCTCTCCTGGCAGCCGTCCTGAGACACTGAAGGAAGTACCTTGAGGGCCATAACCTTGTTGCCAGGTCGGAGGGGGCTGACCTGCCCAGCCATTGGCAGCGCTTGGCATGATCCTGCTTCCCCACTGGCTGGCACCGGGGGGCCCTGGAGTTTGGCTTTTGCTATCACGAGGTTCTGCACGTTTCACCTCCACCTAAACAAACAGAGTTGCCATTTAGGAGAGATGGTGCAGGTTAGGATACCCCCCTTCCCTTCACACACACCCTTAATTACACTTAAGACTACGCTTAGCATCTTACGACTTACGTCTAAGTACTTAATTATTAAACTTAAGGCCAGTAATTTAAAATGTTTCTCAGGTACAACGTACGTGATGGTAAGACAATTGAAGTCCTACTGTTGAGGGATTTCAAGCAAAACACATCCTGCTAATCATTCCTGTTCCATCATTGCCCAGTATTCGTTTGCTTTGACCTTAAAACAGCAGTACCCTCTTACAACGACTCTTCACTTATCAAGGCTTCGTGTTTTCAGCTACTCAGAGACCACTTGAACATTCAAGACAGGAGTTAGAAGGTGGAATTTGCAGGAAAAATAACAACGACTCGGAGTAAAGAGTGCACTCTGAAAAAGGGTACTAATGCTTTAACCATTGCTTGGGGTTCATTCCAAAGTTACAGTTTAAACCCACCCCGTCTAACTGCAATTTCAGTTCTGCTCATACCTGAGAAACACACGTTTGGTTTTGCTTTCTTTTTTTATTATTATTATTTTTTTTTTCTTTTTCTTTTTCTTTTTTTTTCTTTTTTTTTCTTTTTTTTTAACTTAAGAATTTATTTAAATGTCTAATGGAAGATAAAGACTTACCTTCCCCAGGCTAACGCTTAAAGAATCTCAATTAACTCAAACAATGTCAGAGGGAATGGATGTGATAAGAGAATCTTACATTACATCTAACAAAAAAGTAAACAAACATGCAAGTAATAAAAATGGACAGTTGAGTCAATAAGAAGCAAATCTTCATACTGTGTTAAGTCAGTGACAAAAGCCCTCCTGTTCTTCAAATTAGTGAGCCACAGTGCTTAACTTATTTTATTCAGAGATAAAGTGCCCCAGTGTGCCATAAGTGCATCTGACCTACTTAAAATAAGCTGCACATTCAATAGAAACCTCTCTCTCTCTTGAAAAAATCCAGTTTCTGATTTAATGAAACCCTCTCAGCACTCATGCATGCTGAATTAAAGCCTTTTTTTTTTTAATATATATACATATATTTTTTTTAATGATTAATTTTAATGGGTGCCAGAGTACAAAGGAAATAAATCTCAACCATCAATGGGCCTGAGCTGTATGGAAAATAAAGTATTCAGAATTCTTCCTGCCACGTCTTAAAACCCATTCATGTCAGAGAACAAACAGGAAATAGGCACAAGGCAAGGACAAAGCCCCCAGCCCAGCCCCCCGCTGCCCCAGGGACATCACACATGACAGTAACCAAATCTCTGTCAGCTGAAGGCCCTTCCACACAGGAACCGAGGGAATCCTTCAAAGGGCTCAAATTAATGAGTCTTAACACACGTGCCCTCAGGGAATCCAGTTATTGCTTACAAAAGCAGAGGCCTTCTTGCAATTTTAATTTTTTTCTCCTTTTTTTTTTTCTTTCCTTTTTTTCCTCCTTTCACCAACATATGGATTCATTTCAGCAATACCTTTTGAATTACCAGGAAGAGGGAGATGGTGTTTTTTAAAGCAGGCATCATTAGTCAATGAAGGGCAGGGAGTATCTGCTGCTCCTTTATCTACACGGGAGAATTCCATTAATTTTCCAGTGCTCATTTGGAAGCAGAGAGCTGCCAAACTGAGGACTGAAAGAAAAAAAATGTATCTTTGTACAACATTCTGCAGCTAAAATGAAGTTGCAGCACCGGGAAGGCATTCCCACTGGCTGCATCATTGCTGTCAGCGAAAGGGAAAACAAGCAAAACCTGATTGTTTGACTTCCAGAATGAAACAGCCTGAGAAACAAAGGAGAAACCAGCACGAGCAGCACTCCCAGCTCTGCTACCAGGCAGCAAGGCTCACGCAGGGCTCTCCTTCCTTCCCCTCCTGCTGCCCTCTGTCCTGTGCTCACGGCTCTCAGTGCAGCACAAGGGCAGAGCACAGGATGCTCCACGTCCATGCAGCAACTCGGTGCTTCTGCTGGGCCCCTGGCTGGAGGAGAGCACCAGCAATCAGAACAGGTAGCAGCGCTCCTCGTTGCACAGGCGCATTCCTTCCCTCGCTTAATTGCGTTAATTAGGAGATCTGCCCACCTCTCCGAAGCAAAACGGGTTCACAGGGATAAAAAAGCTCTGCAAAATCTAGCAAGTAAAATTCCATGGATAGGCAACGAAATGTTCCCAGCTCGCTGGATCGTATTTATGAAATGTCAGCCCATAGAAAGGCTTCAGAAGGCAATGCCAGATTTCTGCCAGTGATTTAAGGCGAATGACCCCAGCCTGGGGTGCCCCTGAAACACCTTCATTTCAAGGTCAGCAGTTCTAACCTTTCCTTTAAAAACTGTGGATACAGAGAAAAGCTGTGAGAAAAGCTTGAATCTTACTGGGATTTCTCAGGGTTAAATTCCCTTTCAGAAGCTCTGATTTTCCCTATATAAAAAACCTGGGTACCCTGCAACAATTTGCTTTGCTTTTCCATTTTCTTTTCCCCCACCAGTACAAGCACGCTCCTTGCCGAGTGACTTCAAAGCAGGCATAAAAGATTCCTCCCTATCAAACATCCATTTGCTGACAACACAGTATGAAGATGAAACAACCAGAGGTCACTTAACTGCATTGTGATTAAATACTATATAGAGTACGTGGGTTTGTACCAAAGTTTCACAGTAAGTGACCCAATTTATTAAAAAACCAATCCTTCACGATGTTTTGTGTGGCTCTTTTTGGTTTGGGTTGTTTTGGGTGGGTTTTGTTTTTTTTTTTAGCTTTTCTTTTAGTGTTAAGATTCCAGGCAGTCGCTCACGGCACGCCATCTCAAAATGGGAGAATCAAATACACATCTGAAGGAGTGGTGTCTTAAACCAAGCCTTGAACAACTCAGATTTCATTGGGATCCTGGTTTTCCAATAGCTGCAAACAACTGACTTCTACCCTCGCTCCCAGGAAGCAAAGCAGTGCTTCAGCAGCACTCAGCAGTCCAACCCAGCACGAGTGGCACCCAGCCAGCGCCCCCCTCCAGGTCTGTAGCACAAGGCCTCACCCAACGCCTTCAAAGAAATGAAAGCCCACCAGGAATCCCCCCCACAGCCCAAGTCCCCAGGCTTTCAGGATCCTTGCCCTCCTGAGGGCTGAGCCGCTCGCTAACTGCCTCTCTCAGCTGCTTCAGCAAACTCAGACTTTCCCCACCTCCATGGATAAAGCCTTGAATTTGGACTCGCGCGTCCCCCGTCTGGCTGAATCCTTGGCTAGAGCTCTGCTCGCCAGTGAAATTGCTAGTTGCCCAAGACTTGGTTCTTTCTTAAGGTAAAATAAAACTACAACTACACACTTTTTTGCCCATGATGTCGTGAAAATGCATGTTGACAGCCTGGTCCACTGATTGTTCGTCCTCGAAAGTAATAAATCCAAAACCTAGCCAACGACGAAGAGTGAATCAAGGTAGCAGGGTGTTGTGACACAAAACAGGATGATGAACAGTATTAGGGGCGGACCAAGGGTTCAAGCAGGGGTTTCAGATAACCAAGACTTGTGTTAAATTTTCAACCAAAAAAAAAAAGTCAAGTTTGAGAAAACTGCAGTGGATAGGACCTGCAGCAAGGCAATCAATGCCTCAGCTTGCTTTCACACATGCAACTTACAGACTAAGCTAGTTCACTTCAGAGCTTGGTTTTATTCCTAACCTACCTATGGAAATGGGAAAAAAAAGTGCTAGCATAGTCCTAAGTGTAACTGTGCCACAAGAGTGAGAATGAAGTGCTTGTGGGACGCAGAATTACAAGTGAAGCAATTTGCCTCTCCCTGCTTCTGATCGAGACTGGAATCCCAGGAAAAAACAAACCTGTTCTGCCCCTGCACCCCAAAGCTGCAAAGCCACTGCGTCCCATCCCTTATCCCACTCTTCCAGTTAGGAAATATTTTCCGTGGAAAATAAGAAAGTCATCTCGGAAATGTAGCTGTTAAAGCATGAAAAAAAAATTTTTGGACCACTCCATGGATGAATGAAAAGCTTCAGAAACTAACAACCTAGATCAGAGGTTCTCAATTCTGTTTTCGGGTTTGTTTTTCCTTCGTGTATCTAAGAGAAAGCACTTAATGGACAAGACTTCTTCCAAACACGGCATCCCCTGATAACTACAGCAGTGTTGCTTACACGGCATGTCAGACTTGTTGTCGTGCCTCAGCCTATTTTGTTTCTTACATTTCCTGCTGCTCTGCTCTCAGATATCCGTGCAGCTTTTCTCAGTCCCTCTTTTTGCTCACAGCACTGCTGCTGACTGCTCCAGATCCCCGGGGTGACCAGCTCCCTTTTATCTGACCGCAGCCCTTGATGTCGGCAGCTCAGCTGAATCCAGCAGCTACTTAAAAGGCCATAAGGGACAGTAAAACAAGCAGGAAATGAGGCAAAAACCCAGGTCTGAATCCCTTTCTGAGGTTACGCTTTGAGAACCGCTGCTCTCAGGTTGGAGCTGCTGACACGGCCGAGAGAGTGGCACAATGGTGGTTAATCTCCCAGAACACAGGGCTGGTTCATGCCATCAACCACTCGCTGCTGGTGTAACAACCAAATCCCAGGGAAGGTAAGAACGCATGCAGTACGTCAACTGTGCCATTCTTTAGATTAGCTAAGGGTAGAGCAATAAAATTAGAAAGAAAAACGAGGTGCAGCATCAAAAGCATATGGAACATGGATGCATTTTTGCTTTTCTGAAACCCAAGATCTCCCCCTTGGTTTGCATTTTGCTTTGCAGCTAGTGCTGACAGCAGCCATATATTGCTCTAAAGCGTTAAACAGAGATACAGTATCTATAACAGTTAGTGTCTCTCTAAGCTTATCCAACTGGGTTGGGTAAGCCCAAAGAGGCCTATTGTAGAGAAGGTTTATATATATATATATATATAAAAAAATACACAAAGATACAGGCCAAAATAGAGTCCAGCAGGTCAAATTCTGCTGTCAGCAACAAGAGCAAAAGACATCACTTAAATAAAAGTAAAATAAAAGAACTTAGCATTTCCCACACACAAGAGACTGGCAGTATAAACGAAGTTTGGCTGAGCTGTGATGAAAGCAGCCTCGAAGCGAGAGCAGCATTTCATCACAATATATTTGTCTGGGGTTAAAATCTGCACGTCAGAGCCAAAAGAAAGTTGTGTTTAAATCACACGTTTAGTAGTGCTGCCTTCATTTTGAAAGGCACGAGAAAGGAAAGTGCTGGGTACTGACTACATAGGCAGGCTGCTCTCTTAGCTTCATTCTGAGAAGGCTGAAGGAGAGGAATAGAGGGCGATGTGGGATGCAGCAGGAAAGGCAGGAAAGAAAAAAGGGGCAGAAAAAAGCATTTTGAAAGGACCAAAGGTCATAAAATAAGGAACGGTGAAGAAATCAGGATCCAACACACAGCAAAATTCCAAGAACGTGGAATTTTGAGGAGAGCAAAAGTGACAGAGTCGCTTCATTTGTCAAAGGCCAAGACATCTTCGAAGAGAAGAGAAACTCTTTGCACTTACAGGAACCCAAGTGGACTAGCAAACAGAGCAACGAGGCTGTGCTGCAGCCAAGTGGAAGAGAACACAGCAAGAACCTGTAATAGCTTCACAGTTGTTGGTTTAGCAGAGAATAGAAAGCAGGAGAAGCAGGGGCTGCAACAAAGGCACTGTTTCATTTCAGATGTAACCAGGCTGGCTGCGCTCGTACAGGGGACTCTGCAAAGAATTCTGATGAGCACTGCTGGCAGAAGAGCTGACCAGGAGTGGTGGGCAATGCAGGGGAGCAGAGATTACTTGGATACCTGAAGACACACAACCAGCCTCTCAGGGGCATCGCAGAGCTCTGGCACTGAGGAGCTGGTTGCCAGCATTCCTCTGAGAGGCTGAAGGCAGAGGAGTGCTGTGAGGATGAGCAGCAGGGGGTAATTTGTCCGTCCTTCTACCAGCAGGCTGGAAAAACGGCCCGCAGGATGGGATCTGCTCAAAATGCAAGGATGGTAAATGGAAGGAAGGTGAAAGAAGGATGCAAGGAGACGATGGGAGCACAGTGGGCTTTTAAAGTTTCATACAGTAATTTCGGTCTCGTGTTCAAAGGACGAGCAGAGACTGAACAGCACTGTGCAACAGAATGCAGAGCAGAAAGAGAAAGCAAGAGGAAGCGTGTTGTGGGATGCATGGTCAGGAGCCTCCAACACAGAGGAGGAGCTTTTCCCCAAGGGATTAACAAGGCCGTTTCTGGAGTTAGTTACCATGCTGCATACAAGGAATTTAAGGGAACAAAAATGAAAGCCAAAGCAGTGTGGTTCAAGAACACCATTTTAAGAAGTCCAGTGAATTAAAGAGAAAGCATTCTGCACATGGCATGGAGACAGATAGGCTTTCAGATCTGCCATTTCTGCTTTCAGCCACAGCCTCCTTCACGATCCAGAAGCCTCCTGCTAGTTTTTGCTTATTTAAGTACAGCTCTGAGCAGAGAAGCCATTAATGCAGACCAGGATCAATCTAGACCAGGCATGGTTTGCACCTTCTGCTCAGAGGCAGCAAGGCTGGGGTAAACATCACAGAGAGACAGATGATACAACAGCTGCTGAAACAATCCAGAACTTCAGCCACAAGTTACACCCTGCTGCCCTATCTTGGTCTCCACTGCTTCCTCTGTTTAACAGTAGATGCTCTAAAGCATATTAAAGGAAGAATTTATGTTCTGCTTCAATAGAAGTCATCTGCTGAAAGAAGACTGAATAGCTAAGGCAGGAAAACAAACAAAAAACACAAATATATTGAAACTTCGTTTACACTCCAATAAAAGACAAAGCCCGTCCCTCCTCTGACTGTGGAACTGGCCTGTACCTCTGTGATAAATTATCACCTAGAGAGAGGAAATCTAAAGAGATATCGTTAATCACAGTCCAACAATTCACAGAGAAAAGGAAAAAAAGAACTTACTTAACATTACCATATTTTACTACGAAACACTTAAATATGTCACTAAGGATGTATGTCTAAATTAAAAATAAAACTAAGACTTAACAGCTTAATCGATACAAAGTGAAGGATATATTTCTTAATAATGAGTCAGAGGAGAAATGAAAGTTCAGATGGCAAACTATTCTCCAGCATGTCCAACATGCTGCTTGGTGGTAAGTGCAACTAAGCTTCACTGATTGGAAATATTGCCTCTCCAGAGTCAAAACAGCTGACAGATGCAATGGAAGGTGGATGACATGAAGGCTGCTCCATGTTTGGACCAAATCTTACCAACGAGATTAAAGCAGCGTGACGAAACTTTGTTTGTTTCTGTTACTAGGAAAAAATGCAGTCCAGCACACAGGGCTATATATTCCAATCAAAATATATATATATATACTTGGAAAATGTTTTATGTTGTCTAAGAACTGCTTTGCTCGAATTTTAAGTGAAGCCATTGAAGTGAAGCACGGAATGGATGGATGATGTCCCAAAATCACGTTCAGAAGTACTGAACCAAAGCACCCCCATGCAGTTACACACCAACAAACCCTTCGTGTGGAATGGGAGGAAGGTCTGATGACATTTCTTTTCCTCCTACAGCATCTTAAACCACAGCAGTGGCTCAAGAATCCAATTTCATTCAAACAAAAACTAGCAAAAAACAAAACGAAACAAAACCAACCCTGAGAAACTGAAAATGAACACGAAACATCTGAGTTTAAATGCACAGATACCAACTAAAGCTGGAGATGAAGAGTCTACAATTAAAGCCATGTTTGCCCAGTGAATCATTCTTTTTCCTGAGGCAACATAGGGGAAAAAAAAAAATCTACCTTTTCTGATGGTATGAAATAGTTTGCCATCTGACTATAGCAGAGTATGAAGGAATTTCAAGGACAAACTAGATCAGCCTTTACCTCGGGGCCTCTGTTTCTCTGCGTCATAGATCATTACAACTTCAGTGACCTGGAAGAGAGAAGGGAAATTCTACTAACTGTGCTACCAGGGGAGCATTACAGACAGTTACCATAGGCTGCTTTCCCACACTCCATCCACAAAGCACAATTAAATGCTTGATGTAGCCATCAATACCAGCCTGTCCCACCACGGCGCAAACGAACTGGGAATGCTGCTCTTGAAGGGAGCCTAAGAAAAGCCTGAATTCATCTGCTCTGAAAACAAAAACAACCCTGCAGCATTTGGGCTTTCTGGGGTCTCATCACACTTAGGATGTTAATCTAGCATTAAGGCTGCTATGCTGTTTGTAATCACAGCCTACCAACGACCCCAAAGGTTTCTGATTTGCAGCACACCTCAGCACGGCTTCCTGAAAGATTATTTCTTCCATTTTAAAACGCTTCCACTCTCCACATAAAAAGAAGCTTCAGCTTCAAACATTGAAAAATGTGCACAGCTCCTCTGGATTACCCACCTGCCTATCAGTGTGCTGCAGAGCATCAGCTGTAAGGTGATGCTTTAAGTAGCATCACAAAACCACTCGGTTATGGATGCTCAGTGTTTGTGTACTTGGGTACAGAAATAAGAACCAGGAGCTGCTCCAACACTTCAAAGCTCTTTTTCTCAAAATAAGCATCAACAGGAGCTACAATTTGAAACAAAAAGGCAATTCTTTCCAAAGCTGTAACCAAACAGCTGAAAGGAACTGCCCTTAAAGCTCTCAGATGCAGAAATGCAGACAGTGAACTGCGTGTGATGTCACAGAACCACTGCTTCCTCCAGGTCAATTTGCCTTAAAATATTTTAAATTAAGATCTCCTCGTTAGCTTAAAACAGCTCTAGAAAACACACTTTCAAGTTCTTACACCACACACACTCACTGGTGCGCATCCTGCTGGACGCCAGCTGCTGACACTTATCCCCATTGGGGACAGTGGCCCGTGATGGTGGCAGAGTTCTTTCCCCATCCAGATCCCCTTCTTCACTGCTGTCTTATTGATCAAGCAAGGGCAACGTCTGAACTCAGCCCTCACTTTTGTCTCTTCGCTCTGTGGCCGCATACAGAACATCTTCTCCAAGGACACCTCGCTAAGAGCTCCGCTGACTGCCCAACTCTCTGCTACTGTTTGTCTACTTACTTTTAAAGGCAGCTGTTGCCTTCTGGCTTTGGAGGGCCATAGCCCTGCATCTCCCAGGCCATCCCGAGGTTCAGAATCGGAAAGCCAAAAGGCTGTGAGGAAGAGCCTTCAGAAATCACGTGCCACAGCTGTGGAACAAACTCCTCCACTTCTGTGACAGGTCCAGTGCAGGCTCCCACACTGCAAGGAGGGCTGTTAGCCACTGCTAACAACTAACTGCTTTTTCAAAGCCACCATCTTAGATGTGGTACTGCTGATAAACAGCCACGTGAGAAAGAACCAATGGATCCCAAGAAAACTTGGAGAAAGGCAAGCTTTTTAGGAATCAGATCACACTAAATGCCATCAGAGACGGCCAGCTTCCATCCACTGACATGGTATGAAATTCAACTCGGGGAACCTTGGAGTATTCCAGAACTGCACAGCTGAGTTTAGTAATTGAGCTGAGCAATTTACCACCTCAAAGAGGCCACAGTGGTAGGAATAAATGGGAAAGTGAAACTAACTAGCAAATAGGCAGAAGCAACACTCATTTCGGTTAGAGGTTACAGGCTGAATGACAGCCTGATGCTTAACATGGGCAGCAGTTTCTCTCTGGAATGGATATTTCAGGGGCAGCAGAACCCAGCTGATTGCAGACACTGCTTTAAAAGCAGGGTGTTAACAAAATAATGGCAAGAGGCTGCAAAATTCAATCGATCTGCCCACTTGAAGACAAGGATCTCACACACAAAGCTCGCCTGCTGTTGCAAAAACAAAAAACCCCAACAACAAACTTCCACTGAACTCCAAGTGACCAATTGAAAAAGAAATAATTATTCTCAAGTCATCTAAACTCAGGAATGCTTTCTCACTTTGCAGGAAGCAAACAGAATAATGCATCAGGCAGACGTGAACAAGAGGAGACAGGAGCAGCAAAGTAAGTTTCTTATGAGAGCAATTGATTTTGACAAATAGCAAGATACACTTCAAGATGATGAACGTTTAGTACACTGTATTGCAAAGTGCTTCAATATGTGCCCATAGCAGTTTGTCTAAATTAACCCAAAATTTGACAGCTTGATGAAATCTGAGAAAAGGCAGCGGAGAGAAAAAGCATCTTGCAACCAACAGCTAACTGCCATCATGCTGGATGACTCACCACTCCGAATTTCTTGAAGTATTCCCTGAGCTCAGTCTCGCCACAGTTATGAGGAATCCCACCAACAAAAATTTTATTTGATTTATTGTTATCACTCCTGGATCCTTTCTGCTAAATCAAGGAGGAAAAAGAAATCCGTCAGAAGGACAAGCAAGTTGTGACTTCTCCCATCTCACACTGCAACACAACCACCTCCAGCCTTCCAGCCTGTTCCACTCACTGAAGGGGAGCAGAGCTGCACGCTCTGAGCTCAGATGTTCAGTGCTGGCAGCTATAGCCCACTCTCTTCTTCAGAGAATCAGGAACAGGGATCATATTTGAGGCCATTTCCTCATTTTCTATAGGATCAGATCAGCCTGCAGGCTGTGAAGGGGGCTGGAAAGAAGCACCAGGCCTGCGAGCTCTCCTTCAAAAGGGCTGCACAGAGCTTACAGGAAACACCAACCCACAACCCCACCGTAAGCCAGCATTTGGTAACGCCTGCACTGGATGTGGAACCTGACCATAAAACACTCCAAGAGCGTTTCCCAAGCAGGATTTATCGAGCTCTGCCTACAGACAGCTGGCTTTCAAACAGAAGCGTGACCCAGGTGAATCCAGCGGTGACACAGCACACATCTGTCCTTACCCATCCTTCCTTTGGCCGTGTCCTTTCGGGTTGCATCCCCCTGGGTGTACATGGCTTTGGATCAATCTGGAAGAGATTCCAGTTGGGTCAGACCTTAGCGTGTGGAAAACCATCCTAAAATGTTACATTTCTGGCACTGCTGACACCCAGCTCCTCAGATAAAAGCTGCTGCCCAGACGTTGCTTCTACAAACTGCCACAGATCACCCAGTTAAAGCTGCCAGTCTCAGTATCAGTAACTAAAGCCAACAACCAGGCAGCTTTGGTATCACCTGGTGTGCAATCAGACATCAGGATTTGGAACAGGCCTGGAAACAGTTTGGGAAGACAGAAAACAACAACAAAATGCTCAATAAAAACCCAAACCCAAACAAAGCCAACTTACGTTTCGGCCATCTAACGTGTGAGGTCTGCTGGCCAGCACTGTTCCCACACAGTTGGGATCTTTGAATTTGACAAATCCAAATCCTCGAGACTGGTTGGTTGTTTTGTCTTTCATTATTACACAGTCTACAACCTCCCCATACTGGGAGAAGTAGCCACGAAGAGTTTCTGTTAAAAAAAAAAGGTATATATGAAACAGAACCAGATATTCACTTCACCAGGCTGCTCACCACTATGAGACAAAGGTGAGCAAGGAGCTGAACGAGTTCAGGCTCATCTCCTGACAACGGTTAGACTTTGCTCCCTCTACACAAAGAGCATATATTCCCACTCATGCAAAAAGAAGAGTAATAGCACAGGGAAGAAACATTAACAAAAAAGCTCTTCATCTTCTGAGTTGACAAAAACACCAAACGCTCGTAGAACGTTTAGAAAGCAAAACAGCAACGTCCATCTATGTGAACTCTGCACAGCAAATGTTACCCATTAACAGAAAAGAGCAGCAGAATCTCAGCCTGGTTTTCCTACCAGGGCACTGGCTGCTAAAAAGCCACGTGGTGTGCATGGCTGGGGGGTCAGTGCGCAGAGCACCGGCTCAATGACTGCACAATACACAGCTTACCTTGCGTTGTACTCCAGTCCAGGCCACCCACAAAGAGTTTTCTGCAATTGAAGCACACAGCATTTTAGGGTGCTACACAAAAGCAGCTTCACCTTATTTGACAGAATTCGGCTACTGCCAGCAGCTCTGCTGGCACCGAGGCCCCCAGGACCCCACAGTTCTTCATCAGGAAGAAGGATGCACTGCAGCACCCACCTTCTGCTCACACAGAAATGAAGCATCCACTTGCTGTGCCACGAGCACAAACACAGGCCGCAGTCTCATTGAAAGAACGTTTTATGTAAAATAGAAGACAAAACACAGGAAAGCCTACATTGCTCTGAACCCCTCGCTTGCAGGTGTTTGAGAAAACAGTGTTACTTTGAGGAGCCATTGGGAAATCGAAGGAGAAAAAAAAAACCAACCAGCACACAGCATCACACTGAGCTGCTCTGAGCGGGGAAGAAGGGATTCCACCAAGAAAAACTTCGTAGTTCAGAAGAATACATTCAAAGCATGAGTGAAGTTACTTGGAAAATGACCCAGGAACATCACTACAGAGCTGCTCTCCCTGCTGCACCCCAATGGGGGAATGTCAGACCACACTGAGGCCCCATGGGCTCTGTGTTACATCCCACAGAGCACAAGAGCTGCTCTGGGCTCCTCTGAGCTCCAATTGAAGGACCAAAACAAAATCCTGAACTCCTCAAACTCTCAGCAAACTGAGAGAAGACCAGTCAGCCTCATTTCAACGCCCAGTCCATTAGCTACTTCAATCCCAGGCTAATGGCCAAGAGGTGCAACAGTCCTGCATCGAGCCTTTGAAACTCACTTCAAACAACAGCTTGAGCTCTCCCACACCCATTTGCTACCTGACATTGAACAGTGCAAGATGAATGACAGTCTAAATAGGCCAAGAAACGTCCGCCACATGAAATACAGCAACAGCACCGCTGCTGCAGGCCTGGCTGAGAAGAAGGATCACAGCACAAGTAGCACTGACTGAAGTTCACGTGTTTGATGTCGCCAACAACCGAAACCAACCGACCCGAGTCGCCCCGCCTGCGAGGCACCGCAGCCAACCTGCACAGGACGTGCAGTCCAAGCCCAAAAGGAATCTCAGCCCAAGGATCCGGGCGTACCTGCAATCCTATCCTTGCTCTCCAGCTGCTAATTGGGTAGAAGAGAAAGCTGGCGAGTTTTCTCAATTCTCTGATCTAAAAAACTTAGGGTGGCCCTCAGGTTTCCTGACTGCTGTGTTTGCTGGGCACTGTGCTGTACAGAAAAGCCTCAGATTGAAGAGTGAAACAAAGCAGAAACCATCATTACTGCCTGACTCACTGAGAGGGCAGGTCAGTACTCTGCTCACCATCATCTTCTGGGTAAATGAAAACAAAAGCAGAACAAGTCTGAGATGGAAGGAGCTGCAAGGCAAGCAGTGAGCAGCAGAAGCATCGATGCAGTAATCGCAATCACCGCGTTACAGATCTCTCCAAATGCAACAGAAAAGCCATGGCTAAAAGCCCAAACCAAACCTCGTGCTTAAAACCAATCTGAACCAACCTCATCGTCTGCAAAAAGCACCCAGACCTGCACAGCTTCATGTTGGAGCATGCTGAAGGACTTGGGCAAGCACAGAGACAAGCAGCAGGATGCTGGGCTGCCTGCTTTGCAGCTCTGTATCAACTTCAGGGTGTGATGCAACTTCCATGCAAAATTATTCACTCTATAATTGAAGGTTAATTCAAAACCACCTCTACATTTGGCCCTTTTCATTAAGAGGCACCAGTGCAGGACCTTCTGTTAGCAGCTCTGTGAGCCTGCACAAGGCAAAGAGGACACCCTCCATTTCTCTACCAATCCTCAAGAACCACCATCTGCTTTTGTCTTCTACCTGCCCTCAGACATTTCCAAGCATAGCTGCAGCTTACAACTGGAAAGTTGAGGTTCTCCCCTTCCGATCACAGCTCAGAAAAGCTATTCTAGCAGCAATCAAACGCAACAGAAGCCCACAAAACCCCACGCCTCCTTCTCACCTCCTTCCAGGAGCAGCCAACTGCAGTGGGACACAGCCACCCCTCGGCCAGAAGGGAGCAGCAGTGAAGTGACAGCTTGCAACAGAAGAAAGCAGCAGATTCTGTTCTCTGTGCTGTCCTCACAGCACGGCCCTTACGCAACAACCGGCAGCGAATAAAGCAGTGCTGGAGGAGCAGACACATGCTACACATGGAAATAAGGCTGACTAAACCAGCATTAAGTGGTACACAAAAGCCCAGCTCCTCCCTCTGTCACCAGTTGATAGGCGACACAAGCTTGCCTCACAATAAAAAACCAAACCTGAATTCCTCTAAAGCACATCAGAAGGGTCCTGTAATTCGTACAGAAAATCAGGGAGCTGCCAACATGCAAAGCACTGCAAAGCCAGCAGGACAGCTGCTCTGGTACTGTAGTGACACCTGCTAACAGCACAAGCAGGACCACAAGCAGGACATCTCCTCCATTTGCAGCCCTCTTAGAAAACAAGCCTTCCTGCTCTGTGTCCCAGGATAACCAAGTTCTGCTCACAGACAGGAAAACCCGACCCCAGGCACTGCTGGCAGAGGGCGCAGCGCTCATCAGCTCATCCAGCACAGCTTCCAGCCCATCTCCTGCACAGCCCAGCTCCCCCAGCAGCCATCAGCCCCCGCACAGCTCCTCGCACACAGGACAAAAGCACAAATGCAGCGCTCATTGTCCATGCCCGTGTATTTAGGGTCAGGTTAAAGCCCTCTAAGAAAACAACTCTGTTCCTTAGCAGTAAAGATAAAAGCTCTGATCCGATGCCACGCTCAGACCAAAGTCTGCAGACTGCACAGATACATTTTCTTAGCCAAGCACATTTGGGTTTGGCTTTTTAAGCTACACCGGATTGCTTGCTGTACAACATCAACCTATAAAAGATCGATTTAAAACACCAGCTGCATTCTGACACAACGCCAAGCTGTCTGCAGGAAGGAGGGCTCCCCACAATCCACCGTCATTGAAACCTTCCAATTCCATTATTAATTACTTGTAGTCATCTTACACACGTTTCAACAAACAAAAAAGCAGGGTTGTCTGAGGTCAACTGCAGCAGCTGTATGTAAATGGAGGGTTTCTATTTATACGCTCCCTATAGGATGCCAGGAGCGGGGCTACCCCGTCTGGTGACTCCAGGATGGGTTGGTCTGAAGACACCGAGCGATGCAAAGGAGCAAAGCACACAACTTCCTATCACATGGAAGGCCTTCCCCTCACGCTGCCTTTCAGAACAGAACTTCCTTTGCACAGCTGCAGGCAGATGACTACAACTGGGCTTTTCATCTTTCCAGCTTTACATCTGAGCACTTCCAGAGCACAACCCACAAACATGAACGCCCCTCACACAGCATGAGCTGTTTGCAGTGATGTGCTCTACCCCAAACCGTTACCTTGCTCCTTGTATTTTTAAGACCACACCAATTAAGCACACGCAGTAATTAAGCAGCTTGTCCCGCACCGGGGCAGCACGGAGATGAAGGCTCTCCTTAACCTGTGACAGTGCCCACACTGCACCCATCAGCACGTGTGGCACTGAGGGATGCAGCTCAGCAGCTGTGGTGGCAATGGGCAGAGGGCTGCACTCGATCTTAGCACTCTTCTCCAACCTTAATGCCTGTACTTCTATGAGCGAAAGGGAGCCAAGAGGGTTTCTGGTGCAACCCCCAAGGAGGCTGTGGATGCCCCATCCCTGCAGGCATTCAAGGCCAGGCTGGACGTGGCTCTGAGCAGCCTGATCTGCTGGTTGGCGACCCTGCACACAGCAGGGGGGTTGAAACTCGATGATCATTGTGATTCTTTTCCAACCCATTCTATGATTTTATTTCTAACACTCGAAGCCTACAGGCTTCCAAGCAGTCCCCCTAACCTTCTTTCGGCAGTTCCCAACGCGTGGAGTCCGCAGCCTTTTCACTTAAACAGCTTCATTTGCATCTTTTTTCGGCTGCTCCCAGTTCCGACACGATTTACATTCAAAGCCTACAAAGACTCCTCATTTCCTCCTGCAAGCTCCCAGCTCGACACGTGGAGCCCACAGACCTCTGCGGGCCTCTCTGCACACGGGGCCGTTTCCCCGGGGGGCAATTTGCAGGGCGGGCGGTGACGATTCGGTGCGGATCCCTACAGCAGCTGTGCGCACATGGCTGGGGCGGGGGGGGGTGCCGTTCTAACAGCCGGCTTTCAGCACGCGGCACTTCACGGGGAGCACAACGAAGCCGACGAGCGGCTCGCGGCTGCAGCTAAGGAACGGAAAGCCGTTCGGCTGCGAACCGACGGAACGCTCAGACGGGAACCGCGTCCCACGAAGGGAAGCTTTTGTCCCATCCATAGGAAGGACCGGGAGCGGCGCAGGGCCGAACGCCGGGGTGACCTTGGGCTGCACGGTGGAATCGCGGGGCGGCAAACGGGGCCGGTGCGAACCCCGCCTCACCCAACGGGGCCGCGCGGCGGGGCGGAGCTCTGCCACACAACCCCCCCCCCCCCCCCCCCCTCCTCCCGGAGCCGCTCCGTTCCCCGCGGCCCAGCGCGGCCCGGCACCGCCCGCCCCGCCGCTCACCCGATCTCGTCGGCGCCTCCCACGCTGTTCATGGCGGCTGTTCGGCGGGCCGCGGGGCCGCGCCCGGCTCTCCCTCCGTTAACGGAAGGTCGCTGGGCCGTCGCTCGGCTTTATCACCAATTCTCGCTTTTCTTTTTCTCGGTCGTTCGCTCAATTCTTTCTTCTCTCTTTCTCTCTTTTTCCCCCCCCTCCCTCCCCCCCAACCCGAGCTGCGCAACGGCCGCCCCCCGGGCCCGGCCCCCCCCGCCGCCGCCCGCCGCGCGCTCGCGCTCCCTCAGCGCCGCCAACCGCCGCTGCGCGCGCACCTGCCCTCGCTACGGGGTCTCCGCGGCCGCGCCCAGGGAGGGGCGGAAGTGAGGCGGGGCAGAGCGGGATAGAGCGGCGCCGCGCGGGGCATGGCGGGAAGGGCGGTCCTCCAAGTGTACCGCGTGCGCGGCCCATGCGGTGCGTAGGGGTGGTGCGGGGGTTTACGGTGTAACCCCGACCTGGTGCGTGGCTGCGGTGATCGCTGTGTCCTTTATACGTGAACCGATGGGCAGCGCAATGCCAGCACGCATCTCAGTGCTCATCGCAGCTCTGGTATTCAGCACAGCCCCATTGTATGGCTGCAATGCAACCCCAATGCGTACAGATCGATTGCACTGCACAGTCCAATCCCCCAGTGCATTTTGCAGCACCAATGCATAGCTCCAGTGCTCACCACGGCCCCGGTGTGTGGCCTCAGTGCATGGCATGGCCCTGCTGTGCAGCCCCGCTGTGTGTTGTGCTCCTGGTGCACGGCCTCGGTGCACAGCAGAGCCCCAGTGCATGTCCCAGTGCACAGCCCAGCCACGGAGCTCAGCTGCAGCACTGACTGCAACCTTAGTGCACAGTCCAACTACACAGAACAGCCCGAGTGTGTGGTCCCAGTAAATGGCATGGCTCCAACACATAGAACAGCTCTGGTGCATGGCTGCAGTGCCTGGTGTAACACTGGTGCTTGGCTCCAGTGCATAGTGTAACCCTGATGCACAGCCCGATGCACAGCACAGCACAGTGTACTGCACAGCGCGGTGCATAACCCCAACCTGTGGCACAGCACAGGGCACAGCACCACACACAGCCCCAGAGCTGAACCCTGCCTCTGTGGCCCCTCCAATGCATCAGCCCAGCCCAGCTTTGACCCACGGTGGTGCTGCAGCTGCACACAGCACAGAACACAATGCACAGTGCACACTGCACACTGCCACTTACACCCCAGCACTCTCCCCAAGCCCCCACACCCCTCATCCACCCCCCTGCACCCAGCCCCACGCATGCACCACCCCTCGATACCCTTTCACCCCAGAGGGGCCCCAGCAGGAGGTGCACACTCAGCTCTTTTCCAGCCCTGGCTATTTAAAGCTGGACAGCACTGTGAGCCCTCTCCTCCCCCTGCACTGCGAGCCCTTGGACTTTCTCCCACAGCCATGAGCTCAGGCACAGCTCCCATCTTCACCGAGGGTGAGGACTGCAAGGCTGCATGGCGGGAGGCTACAGCTGCCTACAATGCCCCCGACACCCACCTGGAGATCCTGGGGAAGCCGGTGATGGAACGCTGGGAGACCCCCTACATGCATTCACTGGCAACCGTGGCTGCCTCCAGGGGTAATGGGGACAGCGAGTGGCACTGGGGGGCATTGGTAGCCCAGGGGGGGGAATGGTGACACTTGTGCTATTGTGTCAGTGGTGACATATTCCTAAAAGGGGCTGGGGGAGGAGGAGGGGGGCTGCCACCTGCCTGCAGTGCTGGCACCGAACTGGGGGTGATCACAGCTTTGCTACAGGCAATTGTGCATTCCTATTGCAACGGGCGGGGAGTGAGGGGGGAGGCAGGAGAATGTTGGGGGCTTGAGGGGCTTCGGAGAGGCCAAACACCAGGGGAAGGCTTCCAGTGTTAACCCCTTGCTGCCAGGTGGCCGTGTGCTGGAGGTGGGCTTTGGCATGGCCATTGCTGCCACCAAAGTGCAGGAGTTCAACATCGAGGAGCACTGGATCGTGGAGTGCAACGACGGCGTGTTCCAGCGGCTGGAGGAGTGGGCGCGGGTGCAGCCACACAAGGTCTGTGCTGTGTTGAGCTACATTGGGTTGTGCCATGCAGTGCTGCGCTGTGCCGTGCTGTGCTAGGTGTGGGACTGAGCCCCCCCTGTCCTATTCCCCCTATAGGTGGTGCCACTGAAGGGGCTGTGGGAGGACGTGGTGCCAACGCTGCCGGATGGGCACTTCTCTGGTAACACATTGGGGGGTGCAGGCACTGACCCCTAGGACTGGGGGAGGATGGGGGTCCAGAGGCATGGAGGGAGGGGGGAGCAAATGTAAAGGGGACAAATCAGAAGATGGCGGTGGAGGGGAACCCCATGGTGGCAAGGGGCCTCTCCCAGACACCTGCTGTTCTCCCTGTGCAGGAATCCTATATGACACGTACCCGCTGTCTGCACAGACCTGGCACACGCACCAGTTTGCCTTCATCAAGGTAGGGCAGCAGGAGCGGGGTGGGAGGTGAGGCAGCTGATCGGTGTGGTGCCTCTGACCCCCCTCTCCAATGCAGGACCATGCCTTCCGCCTGCTGCGGCCCGGGGGGGTCCTCACCTACTGCAACCTCACCTCATGGGGGGAGCTGCTGAAGGGCAAGTACAGCGACATAGAGAAGCTGTTTGAGGCGGCCGGGGGGGGGGGGGGGCACACACTGCCACCAGCACGGACCCTCCTGCAGGTACCTGCAGGGCTGAGAGCTCAGGGGGGAGCATCACAGCCCCCCGCCCCCAGCCCAGCAGCATCACAGATGGCTGAGACCACGGCTGGGTGATTCCCCCCCCTTTCTATTGCAGGAGACTCAGGTGGCACAGCTGCTGGAGGCTGGCTTCAGGAGGGAGAACATCAGCACGGCGGTGATGGAGTTGGTGCCCCCCCGGGAGTGCCGCTACTACTCCTTCCCTCGGATGATCACCCCCCGCGTGGTGAAGCACTGAACAAAAAGGTCCCTGCGGCTGCAAACCTGCAGCGCAGCGTTGATCCAAAGGGGCTCACGCTGTCCTTTACTCTAAAAACAATTGTTTGGGAAATCGGGGGGGTCCGTTTCCGTGCAGAAGCCAAACGTGCCAGGCCAGGCAGGAGGAATGGGGAAGATGGGGCAGTTTGAGGCACGTTCCTCAGAACTGGATTTCCCATGAGTTTCCAGTGAAAGTTCCCTCATATTTTTGGCTGATGCCCGTTTTAATAAGCTCTGATTCTTACGACCCTCATACAATTCATAAATGACGTTCCCCCTCTCTACCCAGAAGGGCTAAAATCCATTAAATCAGACTGAAATACACAAAGGCTATTTCTGAGCAATTTATTTTTGTCTTTCGAAGCGCGCCTGTAACTGCAGACCATATGGGTGCACAGCACAGGGGTTCCCACAACACATCCACTGCCAGACCGATGCAATTCCTTCTGCTGTACACATCGAGGTGTGTTCCATCCCTTGTAGGAATTAAGAAACAAGCGGGCAGAGCTGAGCTCATGGACACCACGGGTTCCCCTGGGTGTGTGCTGGTCCCATAAAGAACCCCAGCACTGACAGCAGCCTGCAGCTGGGGGAGGATCCAGTGCCTGAGCTGCTTTCATTGTGAAAAGGAAAACAAATCCTGCACAGCCCAGCTGCTACAGCAGAGCTGTGTGTTCTACCTGAGCCAGAGGACTTCAGGCCTCCTGCAGCAACCAACCACACTCGGCAGCTGCAACTCCTAATGAAGCCAAAGAGCAACCCAAGGTTTCATGCCTCCCTTCTCCCAGGCATTTATTTCACTCAGGATAAGAGCAGTGTATTAAAGACAGGGCAGCATCTTAACCACGTACAGTTTTATTGGAAGGCCTGTGAAAACGGATATCTTTGTGCGTAGAAAGCAAGTAGGTGCCGCAGGCAGTGAAGGGGAGGTCATAAATAAGAGCCTATTTCCTATACCAGATCTGAATCTTCTTCTCTCGTTTGATTTTTTTCTGAAGCTGCAAGATGCCGTACAGCAAAGCTTCAGCCGTGGGTGGGCAACCTGAGGGGGAAAGAGGTGGCATCACCAACTTCATGGCAGCCCTGCTCCAACCCAGCGCCGTGGCTGCTCTCCTACCTGGCACATAGATGTCCACCGGTACGATGCGGTCGCAGCCCCTCACCACAGAGTAGGAGTAGTGGTAGTAACCCCCGCCATTGGCACAGCTGCAAAAGGTGTTTGTTAAGCACAGCTCAGTGAAACGTTAGCAGAGGCAAAGGCAAACGTTAAGCTGGCACCTGAGGGTAAGAGGTGCTTCTGCGTGTTGTGGGGACTGGGTGCTGGGATTTGCAGGGGGGCCGTTCAGTTTGAGCACAGAGCTGTGTGCCACCGATGGGACCTGGCTGGGAGGCAGGCTGCACGTGTGTTCTGAGCTGAATCAGACCAAGCTCAACCACTTCCATGGCTCTTACGAAGCAGATGTGGAGGAGCCCCTTTGCACACTGCAAAACCTCTTTTTTTTTTGTCACATGCACAAAGAACGTTTCTAGAACTCATTCTGTCCCATCCATCCTCAAGTTCAGCTGCACTCAGACCCAGCGGCACCGGGTCAGTTCTGCTGTGCCAACACTGTGGCTTCAGAGCCAGAGATCCACAGATCCCATATTTGATGCTGCACAGTGGAAACATTAAGTCCAAAAGCAAACTGAGATTTTGAGCATAGTGAGGCCTACAGAGACAGCCACAAATAAACCAACAGAACCTTTCATCGCAAAGAGCCAGCAGTTCAGAGGGACCTGACAAAATACTCTCCTAACCAAGAAGAAACGTTGATTTACTTTATTTCGTTAAATATCAAAGCCTTTTGTAAAGGGCTGAAAGGATGGAGCTCCCTCCCCCTCAGCCACATGGTTTCCCCCACCCAGCTTAAGGTCGTTACCTTCCCATGGAGACCACATAGCGAGGCTCTGGCATCTGGTCGTAGACCTGCAGGACACAGACAGATCAGAGCGCTCTCCATCCACGCGCAGCCCCCCTCGAGGCACCCATCCATACCTTTCGCAGGGCTGGAGCCATTTTGTTTGTCAGGGTGCCAGCCACAATCATGACGTCGGCTTGGCGGGGGCTCGCTCGGAACACCACCCCGAAGCGGTCCATGTCGTAGCGGGGAGCTGCCATGTGCATCATCTCCACAGCACAGCAGGCCAGGCCGAACGTCATCGGCCACAGGGAGCTCTGCAGTGGAGAGAGAGGGGTCATAGGATCACAGAATGGCCTGGGTTGAAAAGGACCCCAATGCTCATCCAGCTCCAACCCCCTGCTGTGTGCAGGTCGCCGACCAGCAGCCCAGGCTGCCCAGAGCCACATCCAGCCTGGCCTCGAATGCCTGCAGGGATGGGGATCCACAGCCTCCTTGGGCAACCTGTGCCAGAGCCTCACCACCCTCTGGGGGAAAAACTTCCTCCTAACATCCAACCTAAACCTCCCATCTCAGCTTAAAAGCATTCTCCCTTGTCCTATCACCATACATCCTTGTAAACAGCCATTCCCTTCCTGTTTATACAGGTATCAGAAAGCCATCATGAGGTTTCCCCGGAGCCTTCTCATCTCCAAACTAAACAAATCCAGTTCCCTCAGCCTCTCCTCATAGGAGAGGTGCTCCAGCCCTCTGATCATCTTCTGGACCCATTCCAAGAGCTCTGCGTCTTTCTTGTACTGAAGGTCCCAGATCTGGATGCAGTTCTGCACATGGGGCCTCACAAGAGCCGAGTACAGGGGGACAATCACCTCCCTCTCCCTGCTGGCCACTTCTCTTTTAATGCAGCCCAGGATGTAGCTGGCTTTCTGGGCTGCAAGCACGCACTGCTGGCTCATGTCTAGGAGTTGGGGGGGGCACACTGAAAGCAGAGACGCCATGCAGGTGACTGACAGAGCAAAGTGTTTTAAGACAGCAGCAGCGACTCACCCTCCGTGCCCAGTTGATCAGGTCATCGAGTTTGGTGATGACGTATTCCCCCCTGCTCGTGGGGACGTAGGACTTTTTCGGGACAACAGCTGAGCTCTTTGGCTGCGCTTGGATGGAGCTGAGAACAAACAGGTCGCTCCCAGTTATTAAGCACGGAATGCGTTAGCATCGAGATGTCACTTCCCAGGGAACCCACAGAGATGTTCTGCTCCTTCCCAGCAGCAGTGGGGTTTCACCCCGTGAGAGGAGCCTGGCTGGTTACCTGTCTGCATGTTGGGCTGCAGATGTCTGATGGAGCAGCTGAGCAGGAGGGGATGTCACCGTGCTGGGCCTGCAGGAATGAGAGCCACTGCCACCAAATCTCAGCCGGCTCGACGATGCAGAACAAAAGCGATTCGCTCAGAGCCGGGGGGAGGGGGAATGGGACTCCCACGGAGCCCCATCTTTTACCCTCAGCCGCCCCCCTCCCCAAAACCCCCCGGCCCCGCTCACCGCCAGGCCAGCAAGGCACGCCGCGGGAGGCCGAGACCTGCAAGGAGAGCACACGGAGCTCAGCGAGGAGAGCACACGGAGCTCAGCCCCAGCCAGTGTTGGGGGACGCACCCGGCCGGCGTTCAGCGCGTCCCAACCCGGAGCTGAGTCCAGAGCTGCCACCCAGGATCCCCGCCATCCCGCACCCCGGCCCGGTCCCACCCGCAGCCCCGCACGGCCTCGCCCCGCTTCCCGTCGCCCCCCGGCCCCGCTCACGGCGCAGCGCCGCCATGTCCCGCAGCCCTTCAGGGGACCTCTGGCCGCGGTGCACCGCACATAACGTTCCGGCAGCGCGCGGTCCGCTGCTTCAACGCGCCGGTGGAAAGCGAGGGCGGCGCGGGAGGTTCCGCTGGGCGCGGAGCAGCGGCAGAAAGCAGACGACCGGCGGCTGTGTATCCGAGGTTCCGGTGCGGCCCCGAGCGCAGCGCCCTCTCCGAGCACATAAATATATTAAAAAAAAAAACAAAACAGGAAACAAAAACCAAGCGGCCGTCCCTGGGTGGGCTCGAACCACCAACCTTTCGGTTAACAGCCGAACGCGCTAACCGATTGCGCCACAGAGACCGCGCTGCCGGCGCCGCCCCGCGACCGCCGCTGTGGGAATGCGGGCGGGCGGGGCGCTGCGGGAACGGACGGAGCGGTGCGGGGCGCGACCGCCTCCACCGCCCCGCGCGAACCCCCCTACAGTCCCCCCTCCCCCCCAACAGCGGAGTCACCTGACAGGAAGTGGGGGGCCGCCGCTGTCACGCAGCCGAAATAGCTCAGTTGGGAGAGCGTTAGACTGAAGATCTAAAGGTCCCTGGTTCGATCCCGGGTTTCGGCAGAACGTTTTGGAGCCGCCGCAAAGGGCGATTCCCTTCCTCTCCCCCCAACCCCATTTTATTTCTTAACGCAGCGCTCAGCTTCGAGTTTATTGACACGCATCACCTTTCGCTGTGATGCCCCAATTAAGCATTCTGCAACTGATCACCGCTGTCACACAGCTGCAGCACATTAAACTTCAGCTGGAGCGGGGCTTAGGTACAAATCAGAGAAAGAAACACGACTGAAAGCGTGCCTGGAAAACATTATGTAAAGACAGGCTGCAAAATAGGGTTGCTTTTAGAAAGGAAAACAAAACAAAAAAACAACAGCTTTTTCTTTTTAAGAACACACAGACCTCATTGGTTCCCCCCCCAGCCACAAAGAGCCAGGACTGAGTTTGCTTCACTCAGAACCAATTTTATTCCTCACACCTTTAACGACAGATAAAGGAAAAGAGCCAACCCTGTCCCAGCCTTTGGCTCCGCAACGCCAGCCTGCGTTCTTCTGAGGACAACAGAGGCTTCTTTCCCACCGAGTCCACATCAAGGGCACAGAGCAGCAGCATACACAGCTCACAGCACTTCCAGCAGCACAGAGGTGAGAACAAGGACTGTAGGTACAACTGTGCGTGGTGGTAACGTAATGCAGCACTGTCACAGCCGCAGCTTTGGAGATGTAACAAGGCTGGGGTGTAATTGGGAAAGCGTTTGCTGCCGTTCACACGCTGCCTGCAGCCATCAGCTCAGCCTGAAGCCTTTTCCTCTCCAGAATTTCTTCGTCAAACTCTTCCCTCTCCCTAAGAGCAAGGAGGAAGGCTGTTAATCCAAGCAGAACTCAAAAGTGTTCAAGCTTCTGCAGAGCTCTGCATGTCGCAGGAACTCTGTGTTTAACCATCCCAGCACTTAAATGAGACCCCTTGTCTTGCTGGAGTGGGTGCTGAACTTCCCACTGCTCCACACAGACAGTAAACCAACGAGGAAAACCCGGAGATGCTGAACATAGGAACGTACCTTTTGCTCACAGATGGTCCTTTCATGTATTTCTCTTCTGCCTTTTTGTAGTCTATATCGTCCACAGCAGAAATGGCATAAATGATAGCCTATAAAAGCATTTGGTTCATTGACACGAGCAAAAGAAAAACCTCAGTTACAAAATTAAAAGCAGGCTTGAAGTCGTGCTCATTGCCTGAGACATCTTTGGGATGAGACTCCCTTTGCAAACCTGGATGCACCTTTGTAGGGAAACCCAATAGGTGCTACAGATTTGTCCTTCAGCACACCCAGGACACTGCTTTTACAAGGAAAATAAGATTCTCTTAACAGCAAATCTGCTCCCACACCTTACCAAGGCTTTCCCAGGCAAAGCTCCTGAGGGAGCAAATTTAGGCCCAGCCCCTTGAGCTCAACTGCACCCAGGGCAGCAGGTGGGCTCCAATCCACCCAGATCATTCCAGCAGTCACTGAGCTTAAGCTACGTTACCTACTTCAACATTCCCTTTATTCAGTGTTTCACGTTTACTTACTTCAGGCAAAAGGACATCTAAAATAAATTTTACTCCATCCCCAAGCAGCCGACGGAGGTCTGCAGTGTCTGTTTCGTGGTACGCCACTTCCTTCAGGTAATTCACCACCAGCTCCAGCTGCTCCTCATCCTCTAAATAAGTTTCCACGCAGGTTCCGTACTGCCGGGAACTCAGGAAATCCTTCATCCACCTGGACTCCTTCCTGCACTTCAGGACGGCCAGCAGGTGCTCCTCTGCCCCTTTGGTCTTCACGATGAACTCCACGATCTTTTTGTTGGCTTTGTCCCTGGCAGCCCTGGTTCTGTCAGGCAGCAGCTTCCTGCAGGGCTTCTGAGGGGAAGTTTCTAACGCAGAGTCCTCCAGATCTTCCTCTGCTACGTTGGGAAAGGTCATTTGGGCTGAGCTCTGCTGGTACTGCTTCCTGACAGGGTAGCCTGCAAGAAAAGCCACCACCATTCGGACTCAGGTAAAATAAGGGGCTTTCTGGCATATGCACTTATATGCAGACCCCAAATAAGGGCTTTCTTGATGAGGAGGGCTTTTCCTTCCCCTCTTGAAGGACGGGGAGGGACTCGCCTTGAAAACAAAATCACACTGCAGAATGTATTGAGATGAACACGAGCTTTGAGAACAGCTTGCTCCAATGTGAAGTTGTTCACAACCAGCTCACTGATTACACTCAACTTCCACTGTGGGATTGAAAGCCTCAGAGCACAACCAACAGCAGGTTTCAGCGAGCCCTGCCAGCCCAACCCACAGCCTTGTACCAAATCAGAGCCAAGCTTCTCTCCTAAAAGTCCCAGCAAGAAACCTCCCTGCCAATTCACTTACTGATATCATCAGCAAAGTATTCCAAGAAGGATCCAGTAAACGAATGGCAACCTGAAAAGCCCAGAGAACAGGTTGTTATCAGTCCAGCTACAGCAACAGAGCTGGCAGTCTCAGTTTGTGACTGCAGGTCTGGCTGCCTTCAGCACACAGCACTCACCCACTCTGATCCGATAGTCAGAAATCAACTGAATGCACCACTCAATTTCCTGGCAATAGTCTTTTTTGGCTTGGTCCTGCAAGAGAGGAGCCACACACAGGTCTAAGTGCTGCCTGTCAAAGGAGCAGCAACAACTAATCCAAGCTCACCTCATTTCTTTTATATTGTCTTGCCATTCAGTTTCTGTAATTAAGCACTGAGCGTGGCTTTGGCATATGTGGAAAACAAGTGAAAACACAGTTGGAACCCTAAACAACCAGCTCCCATCCACTGCCCACGTTCTCAGCAGCACCCATAACCTGACCAAGGAGGAGCCTATTCCCATGTATAATCTAGTTTGTGCAACACAATTATGTTTAAGAAATGTATTGAGTGGAAGAGGATCTTAGGAGAGAGCAGCCAAGGTGAGAGCAGACACCCGGGCAGGGTAAGCACACACTGCATGCAAGATGTTTTGTATGCACTGCAGCCAAGGGTTACTTGTAGCACTTACAATCAGGTCCTGCTTTTCTTCACAGTCAAAGTGCTTCAGGTTCCGAAGAGACACTGAGAAACTTGGTGACACACACAAAAAAAACAAAGTTAAGGATGGAAGGCGGCCAAACCTGCAGCTGCTCCTTCACAGGGCTTTCACACCATCCCCAAAAATCAGCCTGAGGAATTCCCCAGCACAGCTCACGGAGGAAACAGAACAGAGCCCAAAACAGAGGGATCCCACCTGATCCCAGCCCTGCCATCCCACCAACAGGAGGCTGCCCAGCACCTGAGCAGAACCCACAGCGCTCACCTCTTGTTCTTCTCGCTTGTGTTGCCCTCTATGAAGAGCACGTTTGCCTTCCTGTGCTTCCGCTTCACGTTCTTCACCTGCAGCAGAGGAAGGGCTGATGGCATCAAGCCTCACATCCTTACCAAGCAGAAGCACCTGCAGCCCTGCCACGAGCCCCACATCACAGCACCCCATGCAGCATTCTGTTATCACACCAAGGATTTATTTAATCCTCACAGAAGGCTGCAGTTGAACTCGTGATACAGGAGCTGAGGAGGAATCCTCTGCTCCAACAGAAGCAAACGCTCCCCAACCACATTTATTTCACGTGTGCTTTATTATGTGCAGCTTTTCTGTTATCCTTGGTTTCACTGCAGTTTCTGATTTAGCAGACAAGCACAACAGATCCCACACAGGACAAGAAGGGCAAGAAAGGCTCAAGAACTGTCAGTTGTTCCCCATCAGCCCCCAGCAAACATCACATCCCTGTGAACAGCGAGCTGCTCTTACCACTGCTGGCCAATATGGGTATCTTTGCCACTTGCACCACACCAAAATCCCTTTGTCAATTGATTCTGGTTCTGTAAGGAAAGAGAAAAGCAGGAAAAGTGAATTCATGCTGCCTCATCACACAGGGAACATCCAGCGAGTTCTGCTTTGATGCTTTTACAGATCCCAACTGAAGTAGCACAACATCCTGCCCTCACACAAGGCAAGAGCTCTGAATATACAGAAATTATATTCTATATACGAGACAAAAGCTCAGAAGTCTCAAATCTCAGACCCTTGCCCAGTTTCACATTGTGTGGCAAGAAATGCTGTCCCAAACAGCCCTCCTGCAGCACCCAATGAAGGCGTTTTATCCCAAGCCTGAGCAAAGCTGGATTTGTTTGCTAGAAAGATGAGGTTTCACCATCAGGGTTTACCAGAACTTGTCAGCAAGTCAGCAGCACACAGAAACCAACAGGGCGTGCTGATGCTGCTGAGGTCTCAAGGAAATACCACCCATGCCTCACCTTGATGAGACAGAATGCTGGGAAGCTCTTCCTCCTCCTCCTCCTCCTCCACCAGATCTGAGAGCTGACACAGCTTCTCACAGAACGCCCTCTCAGAAGACAGCCCAGAGGGCTCCAGTCCTGCAACAGCAACACAGCTGTGAGCGTGGCACAGCCCTCACCCCAGTGTGAGAGCAGCAGTGTTACCCCGCAGCAAGGGGAGCCACGGGGCACCTGTAACACCACACAGACCTCAGCCTGGGTAAACAGCCTGAACGTGAGGCAAAAAAAGGGAGAGGAGCCATAGGAAAGGATGCTGCTTTCAGGATTCCGTCCCCTTCTGTCCCTTTATATAACCTGAATTCCCCAGGACTTGAAAACACAGAAGGATTCAACCCAGCAGCTCCAGAACCACCTCCACAAAAACACAACTGCTACAGTGATAAACGGCGCCTGCGCATCACAAGGAATGCAGATTGCACACCCTAAGAGCAGCGTGCCCACCTTCCTCTTCCTCAAAGTCGGGCAGGTGGAACTCCTTTGTTTTGTCCATAACCTCAGGCGGCTCATCCTCATCCTCCTCCTCTTGCAGCCGAGAGAGAACGCCATCAGACAGCACCCTGCAGTCAGACAGCCCAGCTGAAGGCTCAGGGCTGTTTCTGCACTCCTTTTTCCTGGACGAGGACGTTCCTGCCTCGACCTCTTGTTTTCCTTTCGCTTGCTTCAGACTCCTTGCCTTTTTCCTCTCATTTACCTGCTTGGCTCCGTTTCTATTCTCGCTTCCAGTGCTCCTCTGTGACACAGAGGCATTTCTGGAAGACGAGCGCAGTAACATCTGGGCTCTGGGCTGCTGCCTGGTGCTCACCCTGCTCCTCCCAGGCAGCGCCGTGCCAGAGCTGCAGGATGCAGACACAGAAGCGCCCTCAGCAGGGGGCTGCCCTCGGCCTTTGGAGGAACCATTTGGAAGTGACCCAGGCGATCCTGCACCTCTTGCTCTCCTTCCTTGCTTACATTTCTCCTCCTTTAGCTTCAGTGAGGCTTTATTACTCGTTAGGGATTTTTTCAACCATCTGGGCTTTGTTTTTTTCTCTCTTGATAACGGCGGTGATCCCTGCACTGTGCAATTCTCACTGTCTGAGTTTGATGTGTTGCACAGCTCCCCAGTGCTACGCTTTGAGAGTTTTGTTCCGTTTTCATTCGCTCCAGGACTCTTCTCTGGAATTAAAGAGCACCTCAGGTTTTGTTTTTTTGTACCAGTCCTCAGGTTGGGGCTATTTCTCTGCTTTCTTTTCCTGCTGAGGCTCTCAGACTCCAAGTCTTCCTTAGAGAGTGGCTGACAGCTGCTTAATGGGGAAGACGAGAGAGACCTGGCACCATTGGCCTGGGATGAGCGAGTACTTGGCCCTGCCTTCGAAGGTGGCTCTTCTCTGGTTGGTACATTTTCTTCCAAGGAATCCAAGGCAGTTTTAAGAGCACAACGATATTTCAGTTCTTCCACAGCCTCATCTGGATTTATCTTTTCACCTGATGAGGAAGAAGAGGCAGTAAGCACAACCACCTTTGTTAGTGTACCAGAAACAGAGTTGCATCTACGTTACACCCTTTTCCTGAGGCAACATCGAAACCATCTGTGATTTCTGAGGCGAAGAAGCAGACAGTACAAGGTAACAACGCCATGCAGATACACACAAGTTCCCTCCCCATTCCTTCAGGAGAAACCCAAGTGGCTTAAGAACATCTAGTCTATTTTCAATCTTCACTGATTTAATGGGGAGAGAAAGGGGACAAAACCACAGGAGACACCCCTGGAAACACAACAAAACTATTTTCCACCAAACTGAAGATCTGATTTTCTGAGCACAAAACGCAGCAGGCAACAAATGCTCTATGCTCACTTAAGCTAGAGACGATGTCCTCTATGCTCGCTTCCTCCAGGGGCACAGCATCCTCCTGCTTCACACTGACCCTGAAAACACAACAGAACGAGGCTGCGAGTCACTCTGCTGATTGCAGGGATGCTTTCACATTAAAGCTCACATTTTTTTTTTTTGCTTGCATTTAAGAGCAGAAAGAAAACGGTAACAGAGATACTCCACCTCTCTTTTAGGCTGATTATTTCAACCTCCAGAACCTCCTGTGCGTTGGCGATAGGGGGATCCTCAGCAAGCCCATGCTTTGACAAAACCTACACGAAAAAAAGAGGCATTTCAAGCGCTTTACGAGTGCGTGGAGGCTGCAGGACAGGCCTGACTTCACAACGACTTTCGAAAGCATTTCGTTGCTTTCTTTGCAACATATCCCCCTTTTCCCGACTCAAACGCTCCCAGGAGCCGACAGCACCCAGCTGAGCCGTCAGCCCCGCCCCTCGCGTAGATCACAGCCCCAATTTCAGCCCTGTTCCCACACACCGGAGCTGCCATCCTCACCCTTCTCCATCCCCCAGCCTTACTTTACCTTCGCCGGCCACAGCCGCCCCCTCCAGCGGCACAGGACGCAGCCCCGGTTCGCCATGCGTTTCACACAGGGAAGGAGAAGCTCTGAGGTAAAAGGAATAAAGCATGACCAGAACTCGGGGCGCTCCAGCCGCCTCCTTCCAGCCCTTCGCGGCGTAACGCAGCACTCGAACGGCTCTCAACCGCCACCACGCGGCGCTTTAACTCCCAAACGGCGGCACCGCCGCTACCGGGACCCGGCACCGAAAGCAGCGAACGCCCGCGGCCTCCGCCCGGCAGGAAGGGGAAGGAGGAGGAGGAGGAGGAGAAGGAGGAGGAGGAGGAGGATCCGCTCCACCTCGCCCCACCCCTCCGCCCGCAGCTGGGACCCCGCCGCCTTCCCGCCCACCGCGCCTCCCCCTGCGCATGCGCCGCCCTGCTCCTAGCAGCACTACAGCCAATCGACTCCCTGCTCCTCCTGCTTCCCGCCCTCTCTGCACGGCCAATCAGTGCGCCCGGTTTTCTGTTTGCTCCGCCCTAATGGAAAGGGCGGGAGGAACTCCCCGCCTCTCCGCTAGTGAGCGTCACTTCCGCTTCCGCCGAGGCGGTGACGTCACGGGGGCGGAGCCACGTGCGCGCTGCGAGCACGTGGGCGGCCCGGGAGCTGCAACCCACGGCAGTCCCGCACCGTGGGGTTGCGGTGCCCGAAGGGCAGCACCCAGCGCTTGGTGTCGTTGGGCCTCAGCCCAGCGTGAATAGATTGACCGGTAGTCAGCCCAGTCTGAACGGATTGACCGATAGAGCCGGAGAGGAGTCGTACCGCATGGGCGCAGCCATATTGGCTTCCAGCCATTCAGACACAGCACGCGTTAGGACGTTAGATGTTTTTATTTGTTGTCTATGCTCTTTTATAAATACCTGCGATATTGAAAATGTAACCACTATACCGAAGAAATAAGTTATTAAAACACATTCTGAAAACAGCATACAGACCGAAATGGCGTGTCCCATAGGATTGACACTGCTTTCCCTACCTCCAAGTACGGATGTTTGTGGAATAATACTTTGTTGACAGAAGAGACAAACTCCCTTTTTTTTTTTCTTCTTTTTCTGGCTACAATTTCCCCTGGGTTGTCTCCCTAGGATGACACTTTATTACCCATTATCGCAGTGATGCTACCAGGAGCAGTCTGAGGGCAGAGCGATGTCCCTGCTCCTGTGCTGAGCTCCCTGGCCTTCTCCTGCACAATGTTTTAAATCTGTCCTTCACGTCAGAGTGTATGAATTAATACCTGATTTAATAAATAGCAGACGTGAAGTTCAGGCCCCATTGTTGAGAATGGACACTTCCATGGGGTTTGCACATCTGCAGGATGGAGAGCAGAGCTCAGAGCAGTCTGCATTCTGCCCCCTGTCTTCAAGCAGGGAAGGAAGAGAGGAAATAACAAAAACGAGCATCATTTCCTTTGTCCATTCTCTCATGCATCTGATCTCTCCTCTATAATTGGCTTTATGAGCACCCTAAACATAAACAAGCACAATAAAGCGTGGATCAGCCCTTACTGTCATCCTTAGGATTTCTGTTTGTGCTGTAAATAAGTACAAAAGTCACTGTGTTACGTTTCCCTTCCTGCATCCCTGGTTACAGCTCTGCATCTACCAACCAACCCTCTCCAGACCGTGTCTGCAATTGCAGCTCTCAGCTTAAGCAAAGCTGTACCTTTTGTCTGCAGTCCCTTCTCTCCAGCACGCATAGTATGGCTTTTCCTGTCTCATTTCTTCTTCTGTATTAAAATCCACAAATGTTCATCCTGCAGCTTGGTAAAGAAATGCCTAAAAAAATCTCATTTTCAAGAAGTTTGTCCTCGGATTTCATTAGTCTTAAAAAACCAAACAGAAATGCAGTATAAACTCCTCGTCCCCAATGGAGAAACAACAGCACCGTGTTACAAAGCCTGACGCTGCCCCGTAGAAATAATTGCATTGTTCTTCATTAAAACACAACCAAGGCAGCCCTCCTCACCGCCAGCCCTGCCGCTCCCACACAGCACACACCGCACCGAACACCAGGACGAATGAAACCGCAGCGTCACGAAAGCACGAATCAAACAGAGCTCATCTACCACCTAAAGACACCGAGGAGCTGCAGGCAGGCGGTTTTTGGGGGGAGGTCCGACCCTCCCCTCCCCCCTTCTGCAGTGGGGCTGGTGGGTGCAATGGGGCTGGAGACTGAGCGCGCATTGCTGGCCACCCCCCCCCCTGCAGTGATGCCTTTGAGGACTATTTACAGAACTCTGTTGTAGAGATAACGGCGACAACTCGCTGCCTTTGTTGGGAAGGTGAAAGAAATCCTTTTTTCTTTTTTTCTTTTTTTTTTCCCTGCTGTTTGCTCCTCGCTTTTAAGCAGCCGGGACACTCGTAATAACGCCACAGCAGCCAAAGCTGTTGGGTTGTTGGAAGACAGGAGTCGCCAGCGCTGCTTCCCTGCGGGGTGGGGATGGACAGCAGCCACAGCAGCACCGTGACACCACGCAGGGATGCACCCCGTCCTGCCATCCCCACGGCTGCCCCAGAGCCCCCCGCGCTGCTGCTGGGAGCCGGGCACCATCAGCTCCTGCAGCTCGCCCCGTTGATGGGCATTTGGGGCACAGCAGGGAACGCCTCCAGCTCCTCGGATGCAGCGGTGGCCTCAGTGCTCCCCCGGGGGCCCCCCCGGCTCCTGGAGCAGTCGTGGTGGCCGTGGTTGCCCAAGCGGCTGGAAGCCACCACGGCTTTCATGGCAGCCTGCAGGCAGAGCGTGATGGCGTCAGTAGGAATGATGCACACACACAAACCTGGTTCAACCCCCAGGCTGCCCCCGCTCGGCGTTTTGCCGCTCAGAGCAGGGATTGCTCAGCCCCAGCGAGCGCAGCCCATGGATGGGACAAGTTTTGTGCAAGAGGAGGAAAGTGGGAGGGATCCGTCAGGTTTTACCTTCAGTTTCCTCCTGGCGTTAAATTCCTGCAGCTTCTTTTGTGTGCTGTCCATGTGGGCAAACTTGGCTGCTTTTCCAGTCACCCAGGGATGCTCCAGAGCCTGATAGACCGTCAGTCTCTTCTGGGGATCCAAGACGATCAGTTTTCTGACCTGCGGCCGATTTCAACATGCAAAAAAAAAACAAGCCAAAATTGTCATTTGTCGAGTGCCCCCCGCACCCAACCCCTGTGCAATGCTCTTGGTGGACTCACAGCCTGACGTTTGCAAGGAATACAGATGCACAGGAGCAGAGAAGCATTTGACACCGCTCCATTTGGCTCTATTTGACTCTTGGCTCCGTCATTCTTACACCCGATCCACTCGCCTCACACAGCCTCAAGCTCTGCCCTGAAGCTCAGTGACTCACCAGGTCCTTGGCATTGAGGGAAACCTCGTCCCACCACGGGGACACGAACTCGTAGTCGCAGGTGAGGATGCGGCTGTACATGTATTGGTCCCCACGTGGGTCAAAGAAGGGCTCAAACCCGCAGAGCCTGGAAGGAGCAGAGGATTCCCAGTGCCCCCAGGCCCCCACGCAGGGACACGGCACAGCCAGGGGCTCACAGCCCATATGCAATACTCACAGGATGTAGGTGATGACACCCACCGACCACATGTCCACCTCAGGGCCGTAGGGGCAGCCGTGCAGGATTTCAGGGGCTGGAAGCAGAGATGGGGGTTAAAATCCAGGAGGAAAACCCCTCGTGGGCGCCTCCTGCGTGCAGAACTCAGCACGGAGCTGATTTGTGTTGGGGACTGATGACAAACAGGATTCGTGCATCACAGACTTTTGCCACCTGTCCTCATCTCCTTCCAGCCCCCAATTCTGGGCTCTCTGTGGGGCAGACTGCAGAGGACTTGTCAGGCAGGAGGTCCCCCTTCCTCCCCTCCATGTTCCTCTGCCCCACACCCCCACTGCTCACCGCAGTACCCCGGTGTCCCACAGACGGTTTTCATGGTGTCCTGCTCATCCACGATCTTGGAGAGCCCGAAGTCACCTTGGGGACACACAAGCAGGGGTCAGACTGATGGGTGCCCACCAGGCTTGGAAGCCCCGGGGTGCAGCCCCTCTGCTCAGCACCCACCGATCTTCAGGGGAGCGTCGGGGGACAGGTCTGCATACAGCAGGTTCTCCGGCTTCAGGTCCCGGTGCACCACTCCATTCTCATGCAAATACTGCGGAGAGAGACGGCGGGGATGGGGGGAGGAAGGAAAGGCTTTAGCAGGGCAGCAGAGGAAGGACGTTTCCCATTCAGAGTTTCCATTTTTAAAACCTATCTGTTGCCATGGAAACCCCATTTCCAGGTTGCGTGGCAGTGACCTTCCCCAGACAGCACGGCTCTGGGCCTGCAGCGATGCTCCCAGACCCACAGCGATGCCCCCAAACCACAATGGGGACACGGAGACGTTACCAACACAGCCTCCAGGATCTGCTTGACCACGTGGGCCGCATCCCGCTCACTGTAGAAGCCCCTCTCCACGATCCTGTGGGTGCACAGCAGTCAAGACGTGCCCTCATCCCCCATCCCCAACCCCATAGGGGTGTCCTTCAGCCCCTTTCCGTCCTCACCCTCCCCTGGGGCTGCGTCCCCTACCTGTCAAAGAGCTCTCCTCCTGTCACCAATTCCAGCACCAGAGCAATCTCCGAGGGTGTCTCGAAGATCTCCTTCAGCTTGATCTGAAAGGGATGAGAATGGGTGGCAGCAGATGGGGTTGTGCCATTGGGATGGGGCTGTGCCATTGGGATTTGCCATTGGGGTCAAGGCTGTGCCATTGGGATTGGGGTTTGCCTTGGGGTTAAGGCTGTGCCATTGGGACGGGGCTGTGCCATTGGGATGGAGCTGTGCTATTGGGATTTGCCATTGGGGTTAAGGCTGTGCCACTGGGGTTGGGACTGTGCCATTGCGTTGGGGCTGTGCCATTGGGACAGTGCTGTTTCATTGGGATTTGCCATTGGGGTTAAGGCTGTGCCATTGGGATTTGCACTGGGGTCAAGGCTGTGCTATTGGAACAGGGCTGTGCCTTTGGGGTTAAGGCTCTGCCATTGGGGTTAAGACTGTGCCATTGGGATTGGGATTTGCCACTGGGGTTAGGGCTGTGCTATTGGGGTTAGGGCTGTGCTACTGGGGTTAAGGCTGTGCCATTGGGATTGGGATTTGCCACTGGGGTTAGGGCTATGCTATTGGGGTTAGGGCTGTGCTACTGGGGTTAAGGCTGTGCCATTGGGATTGGGATTTGCCACTGGGGTTAGGGCTGTGCTATTGGGGTTAAGGCTGTGCCATTGGGACGGGGCTGTGCTGGTGCCATAGGACCCTGCTCACTCCCACCACATAACTTCCAGGTATGGCAGCACTGGCACAGACACCCCTCACACATCCCCTCCTCTCCTGTTTGTCTCAGCCCAGATCTGGAACTGCCTCGCTCACTTAATCATGCTTTAAGGGGGAGGCAGGGGCTGCTCCTCGTCAGGACTTCAGCCCTATCGACTCATAGAGCTGGGGACACACATTGATTTCACAGCCCAGCTGCGATGCCACCTCCGGAGCTGTGACACCCGGGGCCCCCATGAGCAGCACCCACAGGGGAGCAGCGCCAGCAGTGCTTTGCATGGAAGGAGCGTGAAACAATCTCCATTTCCTTATCATTTTCCCTTCAGATGCCGTGCGAGGTCTGCACAAACGCTTTGTGCCCACGCGGCGAATCTGGAATTAACAGATTCTCTCTTAAAAAGAAGTCAAAAATGCAATATATATTTTTTTCAATTTTTTTTTTTTTTAAGACAGAAAACAGAGCATTTCACGCTTCTTAAGACTTTTGTGACACTGCGGATTTCATGGGGCTTTAATCATTACCTTCGCAGGCCGGGTGACGAGCCGTGATACCCCGCAGGGCCAGCAGCAGCTGACTGCATTATAATAATACACAGAAGCACTATAATTTTCCTATTAACTTCAAAAGTTTACAATCCTATTATCATCCACCGTCGAGGTTGGTGCTGAATGCTAGCAAACGGACCGAAGGCGCTGTTGTATAGAAGGAGATGCAGCAGCTGCCAGCTCGGGGCTCCCTATGGAAACTCTTAGCACCGAGGCACCCATGGGTGCTCCCCGTGTGCCCAAAGGGTGTGGGAGAGCACAAAGCAAAGCTGATGGCGTTTCTATTGATGTATGAAACGTGGTCCCCTCCTGTGCTGTGTTGGGATGGAGGAGCTGCTACCCCCAGTGCTGGGTGCAGGGAGCACGGAGCCCCTCGCCCTCTCCTCGCCTCTTATCTCCCCTCGCAGCATTCCTCGCTGATGGGCAATTGGCTTCGGTGCTCATTTCATCTCCTCGGTGGAAATTGCTCACCTGATGGAAAGCTGAGGGCGATGGGGAGCGGGGTGGGGGTGGGGAGCAGCTATGGAGGGGGTGAGCCCCCATTGTGCCGTGATGGGAAAGGAGGGGACGGTGCTGAGCGGGGCTGCGCTGTGCCATAGGGCACCAAGGGGGCCGGGTGATGGGGTGACGGGGTGATGGCTTCACCAAGTGCCATGCTGGGATGGGGGCACTGCGGCCTCCTACTCACAATGTTGGGGTGTGAGAGGCGCAGCAGGACCCCGATCTCCGTCCTCACGATCTTTTTGTCGATCTGGAAAGCAGAACCCGCTGACATCCATCACCACCACTGCTGGTTCCACTGCACAGCCCCCCACGGCCCACTGCAGAGGCAGGATCTGCCCCAGAATTTGAGCCTGTTGTGCTCCCTCCCCTCCCCCCCAGCCCTGCACTGCAGAGCCTGGCATCTCCATCCCCATGTCCCCACGTCCCCACATCCCCATGTCCCCACATCCCCATCCCAATGCCCTTCACGCTCCCAGACCCGCAGTGCCACCAACACTCACTGTCTTCTTCAGGATCTTGGCAGCATATGGGGTACGTGTGCCCTTCTCCTCGCAGCTGTACACCACGGAGGTGGCTCCCCTGCAGGATGGAGGCAGGATTGGAGGCAGGATGGAGGCAGGGGGTCCCACTCCCCCTCCCCACCTCACAAAGCCTCCACCAGCACCGAGCTGCTTCACCCCGCATCAGTTCCAGCTTTCCCCACTAAAGCCATTGTAATTAAAACTGAATCCTAAAGGCGGTTTAAAGCCATAAGCGGCTTTCAGGGCAGGATGCAGCCCACCCCCCCCCGCTCCCAGCTCCCCGGGGTGCGCAGTGGGAACCCGGGTATCCCAGGGTCCCCCCCCCCCCCCAAATCACACAACAAAACCTGCCACAGTGCAGAACTGCTCTGCCTTACAAAGGAAGAACCGCTCCCATCAGCCTGCACCGTGCTGCTCAGCTGCCCGTCACTTTCAGATCTTGTTAATAATGTTTTCTAACCACTGGACGGTGAAATCAACCCATTTCTTCAGGCCATTATGGGGCTAGTTTGCAATTTCATCTTCGCTGCCCGGCTCCTCGGAGCAGATTAATTCTCACCCCCTGAGTAATCGACCGCACTTTATTGCTCTTTGGCTTTGACACCTTCTGGGACAAGTTCAGGTTCTGGCTCGAGGCACACGCCATCCCCCCATCCTCAGTCAGCACCAAGCCTCCGAAGGTCAAAGCCCAAA
Source organism: Centrocercus urophasianus (assembly GCF_019232065.1). Taxonomy (NCBI): domain Eukaryota; kingdom Metazoa; phylum Chordata; class Aves; order Galliformes; family Phasianidae; genus Centrocercus; species Centrocercus urophasianus. The sequence continues at coordinate 1,235,228 of NW_024885155.1, read as the reverse complement.
GAACCCCTTTTTTGCACCGAAATCTCCCTCAAGAACACAACGACCCATTGCTGCCCATTGCTGCCCACAGGTGACCCTGTGCCGCAGCTCCCGGGGGGCCCTCCTGAAATCCACCTCTCTGCTTTTACAAATGGAGAGAGGATTTTGCAACTCATCTGCTGAGCTGGAGAATTGCATTCCCATGGCAACGGCAGAGCTGGGTACTGCGGGTGGACGGCGAGGGGTTGGGGACGGCACAGGGTTGGGGATGGCACAGGGTTTTGGGTGGCACAGGGTTGGGGACGGCACAGGGTTGGGGACGGCACAGGGTTGGGGACGTCATGGGGCTCAGCCTGCAGCACCCACAGAGCTGGGCAGCCCCACACTTTGAGCATGTCCGAAGCATTTTCTGCCTTTTGCTTAGCATTTCCCATCACATCCTGTGCTCAGGAAGAGCTGCAGACAGCTTTGCTTTGAACCCAAGGCACCACCGCTGCTGCTGTGCCCCATGGCCGTGCCGCTGGCCCCATTTCCCAGCTGCCGTGCCCCCTCTCCCTGCACCACGCTCACCCTCCCGTCACTCGACATCCCCTTTCAGCACCGCATTGTGCACAGATGATTTGCAGCCCACTCCTCGAGGGATCATTTGAAGCCCACCGGCCCCCTCAGCCCCACTCCTCCAGTGCAGCTCTGTGCTCCTGCTGCCGTCGCTGCGTCCCCAATCACAGCAGCAGCCGGACCCTGCCGCCAGCAGCTCCACCTGGCCGCTGCTTAAGGCCTGGAGTAAATACTGCAATCAACCTTGACAGCCACGGCAGATAATTGCATTTGCTTTACAGATGAACTGGAAAATGTCGAACAATGGGATTTGCCAGGAGCCTGAGTTCGCTGTGGGTGCAACGCAGCCCAGAGCCCGGATGGGATGCGCGTGGACGGAGGGGTCGGGGGCAGGGTCTGTCCCCCCACCACGTGTCCATCTGTGCAGGCAGCACACTCATCCCCAAGCTGCTGTTTGTGGCCCCACGCGTTCCTCTGTTGGTAGAAACCCTGCGGGGGCTCTCAGGTGGATGCAGGTTGCTCCACCAGCTCCCCTCTGCTGGGGGTCTCATCAGCCCTGGCTACACCTCCAGCTCAAAGCAAAGGATGGGAAGCTCTGGCTTTACTCGATGTGCAGCAGCTCCCCGGCTCCGTGGCTGCAAGGCTGTCTGCAAGGACCCTGGCCCCATCCCAGAGCAGGCAAGCATCCTACGACAGCATGAGAGCTGCTGGGTGACAGCACTGCATGGGGCACTGGGTGGGACGTGCCTAGAAATGCCCGTGCCGTGCCCCCTCCTGCAGCCTGGCCCATGCATCACACCTGGCACCATCCTGTGCCTTGGCAAAGCCCACATCTCAGGTGGCCAAAGAGCCCAGGAACCTCCGTGGGGGTTTGCTGTTTGTGCCCCCAGCAGTTGCTGAGAGCCCCTGGTGGTGGGGAAAGCCCTGGAGCTGGATGTGGGCGTGGGGATACAGCTGGGACTTCTATGGGGCCTCCTACCTTAAGTGGGACAAATCCTGGGAATAAATCCCCTGCGGGGATGGGATTTATCCTTAGTTGTGCTCCTTTGCTGGGGCTCCTCATAGGAGCCCCAGGTTCATCCTCCACTTGCCCATAAGCCAAAAGTCAGAGACCACCAACCCAGTCTCCACCAAAGGGATGAGAAGCGTAGAGCACATGAGGAACCTGAACCACATCCTGCAAGACTTCAGTGAGTGCTCCCAAAACCACAGCAGCAGCACTGTGATCAACCAAAGCCCAGCTCACACCTGAGGATGGGATCCCCCTGCCCCTCTCCATCCATCCATCCATCCATCCATCCATCCATCCATCCATCCATCCATCCATCCCTTCCCCTGCACCCTTCCTGCACCCAGCCCTCTGCACGCAGCCATTGAGCACGATGCTCCCACGCAGGGAATCCTCCTGCTGTCCTCCAACTCCCCCCCCCCCCCCCCCCCCATGCAGGCAGTACCGTCCCAATTCGGGGCCCACGACGTAGAAATCCTCCAGGGCAGCCTCACGGTGGGATCCATCGATCCAATACTCGCCGTCCGTCTTGGAGGAAGGCATGGTGCCCGGGGGGGAGGGAAGGGGGGAGGAGTCTCCCACCAGCTGCCAGGCAGAGCAGAGCCCAGCATCACCACGGCCCCCCCAGCATCACCACGGCCCCCCCATTGCATGGCAGTGCACAGATGGCAGCAGGTTCTCCTTGGGATTACGGAGCGGGATGGATCCGCAGCCACAAATCCCCTTCCCACCAGACACGTACGCTGCCTTTTTGGAGATCATACCCCCACCCCCCCCC
>NW_024885155.1:1230145-1232804 GCF_019232065.1 Centrocercus urophasianus | reverse complement strand
CCCACCCCCCCCCCCTCGCCCACCCCCGCACCCCACTTCTCAGCTTCCCAGGGCTCTTTTGGCAGCGGGTGCCCCGGCTGTGCTCTGGCTGTGCCCCACAGATGGGTGCTATGGGGTACCGTACCCCCAGTTCCCACACTTAACCCCAAACATCGCCAGCCCCGCAGCACATCCCCTCCCCGCATATCAGCGCAGCCCCACGGCCGACACGTACCGTTAGCTGCTGCGTGGCTGCGCGGCGGAGCCGAATCCCCCCCGGCGCTCCCTCATCCCCGGCGCAGGGCGGATGCGGGCACGGTGGGCGCTGCGTGCGGGGCTGGGCGGCCCCCCTTCCCCCACGCCCGGCTGCCGCCCTCCTGGGTAGAGTAAGGATTTTCGGCCCTGGGGTGGGGATATGAAAGGATGCAGTGATGGAGAGATGCGGGAACACCGAGACGTAGGGAATAGGGATGTCCGTGCGTGGGGCTGCGGACCCCCAGGGACGCCGGTGCGGGGGTAGGGGAAGGTGGAGACGCGGGGCTGCGGCTCTCGGGGGCCCTCCCCGGCCGCACCCCCACCCGGCACCGCTCCCGCCCGGCTCGGCCGTGCCACCCCCCGGCGGCAGCCGTCACTGCACCGCGCCCGTCCGCCCCGCACCCCGCAGGGACGCCCCCACCCCACGCCGCGGCCGCTCCATCACTCCTTTGCCCTCCCCTCCCCCCTCCCCCGCCACTCTTATGCCATTACCGAGGTCAGAATCCCATCCTGCACTCGCAGCGCTCCCGGTGATGCTCCTTTGGATCAGAGATCCGCCCGGAGCGCAGTGGAGATGGGGGAAGCCGTGCCGGAGGGCGGACCCCCGGAGCGCTGCAGCGGATCTCGGTTCCCTCCCTGAAGGAGCGGCGCTGCCCGGTGCGGCCGCACGGTGCCGCCGTCCGCCACGGGATGGGAGCGGAGGGGGCGGCGGGGAGAGGAGGGCCGGGGGTGAGGGGATGGGAACGGAGAAGGGATGGGAAGGGAACGGGGGAGCGTTTGGGCGAGGTGGGGCCGGGCACGGAGCGCGCTCAGGAATGGGGATAGGGGCTGGAATTGGGTAGGAAAGGGGAAAGCGTCGGGGATGGGGCCGGGACCCCCAGGCAGGGCACCCCTAGGAAGGAGGGATTTGCGTTGCCCACCGCGGGGGGAGCCGAGCGGAGAGCTTGACGTGTGCGAACCCGGGAAGGGACCGCAGGGCTGAGCACAAGGCTGCACCAACAGCACTGCACGGAGCAGCAGCAGCGGCACCCAACGCACAGCGGGGATCCCAGCAGCTCCCCGTTGCTCCCTTTCCTCGTCAGCACCAGGCTGCGATCCCCGCAGGTGCAGGTTGTGTGTTTTACCACTGCATACAGAAACACAGAGCATCGTGGGGTTGGAGGAGTCCTGGGGATGATGCTCAGCCCTGACACGATGCAGACAGCGCTCCAGGAAAGGCCCCACCAGCATGAGAAGCTCTCCTTGTGTTGGGCTCCGCAGGCGTTTATCAGAATATTTCATCACATCTGAGGGAGGCGAACCCAGCCCTGCCTGATCCCAACTCATTGCAACTCAGGGATGTTCTTACAGGGAGAGACCTCAGCCCACAAAATGACTCAGCCATTCCTCCCCATCCCGCCCGTGCTCTTATGGTGCATCATTAATATTTACCACTCCACCTAGAACCAACACAACCCCTCATTTACCCACCCCAAAAAGAGCAGTGGGCTGCATCTGGGTAGCAGAGGCAGCTCCTTCCCCTTATCAACTCACTGCTACGAATTGAGGGCACTGCGCTCTGCCCACCCCCTCCACGTCCCCCCATTTGGCCCATGGATGCTGGGCCGCCCCCCAGGATGGAGCTGAGGCTGGCAGCCTCCCAGGTCCCCCCATCAGCAGCAGAGGAAAGGCCTCAGGGCCCAGCAGTGCAGAGGTGGGGCTGCAGGAGACCTTCAGCCTTTTGTCTCCAGCGAAGGAATTAATTATTTTGCTCTCTCATTACCTTGGAGTAAAACCCCATTTATAAATATAGGCATCCGAAATTGTGGTTTGTTTTCTTTTTTCCACACCTTGGGAAATGTTTCTCTCCCCTTCTCACCCTCACTTCTGTCTCGTCTCACCTCCATCCATGTTCCAGCAAACCCAAAGGAAGGGGAGCTCACCCAGAGCTGCCGGGGGTCCGTGGGGGTGAAAGCAGGGCAGGACCCCCAGCTCAACCCCCCAAAACACCCCTGGATGATGGCAGCACCGCGAGAGCCTCCCGGTGCCTCCTGCAGCCGTTGCTGAGCGATGCTCAATTGTTCAGAACCAAAAATGGAAATTAATACATACTGTTAATGCCCCCCCTGCCCCCCCCCCCCCCCCCCGGCATCCCCACCTTCCCCAACGCCGCTCGCCTTGTTAATTGAATGGCACCGAGCAAATGAGGTCAGAGCTCAGTGCAGCCAGACAAGGACGCAGAGCACACGACAGGTCTGTCTGCTGAGTGGTGTTAGCATTCCTGCCAGCAACCGCTCATTAACAACCTAAAAGGCAGCGTAAGCATCCCGTTGGGTGCGTGCTCCAGCAGCCCTTCCCTCGTGGACGCGTTCGAGGTTGGAGCACGGGATCCGTGGGGTCCGAGCAGATGGGACACGGCTGCCCCCCTCGGGGTGGGTCGGTCTGC
>NW_024885155.1:1008366-1105733 GCF_019232065.1 Centrocercus urophasianus | reverse complement strand
CAGGGGTGACACCCAACAAAGCGAGCCTGGCTGTAAGCTGAGCTGTTTCAGCTCTTCTGCCCTCAGAAAGCTCTGCCACGAGGGGCAACGGGGGTTCTCTCAAAGAAGTTTTGGGTATTCTGGGCACAATGAGGTTTATTGCTATTCAAGGCCTAATGCTTTATTCTTCTGTGCTCGTGCCTCAAGAAGTTTTCACCTAACCAGAAAATGAAGAGAAAAAGCAGGGCCTTCAGGTATGAGAATCCTGCACAGGTAAAATCAGACTTGGATTTCACTGAGAGAAGCCAACTGAGCTGTCATTAAGGAAGAAACCAAAGCAGCGTGGTTAGCCTTAAGCTACAGAAACCAGGGCTTTCCCTGTGACATGGAAAGCTCAGCCAGATAACTCCTGTCACGCCGTCATGAAGTGAATCAGCACTGCTGCTGGAGAGCTGTAAAGCCAAGCAGGCTTTGCCTGCAGTGGTAGCACGGAAATGCTTTCAGTTTGCTGCTCACAAGTGCAGAGGGGGCAGAGAAAGAATCACAGCTCAGTCACCACCACTGCAAAAACCACATGGCTGGATCCACACCCTCCTCCTCTTACTTGTTTGGCTTACCTTAACACAACAGGAAGCCCCCCATAAAGAAAGGGGCAATTCTGACACTGAGTTATCAAGAGTAGAGCAGAAAAAAAAAAGGCTCAGCACAAGGCTACAAGCACCCTTCTCTCCCAGATGTGCCATCTACTCGAACACTGAGTCATTTCAGGGCTGTGCTCCAAAATAACTCAGCGAGCCTAGCAAAGCCAACCAAGAGAATTAAGTGTGCTTGAACAACAGTTCAGCAGGAGCAAGCTATTACTGGATGAAGGAAGGAAATCAGCAGATGGGCAGCACACAGGAAGGGACATCCTGGCTGATCAAATAAAGGACCAAAGCATCCAGAGCATCACGGCTCGCTGGCTGTGAGTCACTCACATCACTTAATAATCAATGCTCTCTTCCTCTGCTGGGAGGATGCGTTCAGACCCCAAGGCCTTTCCTAAAACACTCTGAATGGACAAAGAGTCACCTCTGTTCTCATTCCAGCATCATTCCCTCCTACCTGGTACTGTGAAGTCCTGAGTGTAGATGATATCATCTTCAATGTCATACAAGTCATCATCTTCGTCCTCATTGTAGCCATGCAGATCTTCCAGATAAGGCACCGCCGTCATACTTCTCCACTTGTCCTTTGTTTCTGGGCTAGGAGGTATGGGCACCAGAGTCTCTGCCTGAGCGTGTTTCTTACGAAACCAACTGCAAAGAGTCCAAGAGTAAAACTTCCATCAGGACAGCTTCACTTTTCTGAAGGCAGAAAGAAACCCTCAGCAGCATGGGATGACCCCATCCCACCCCCATTCAGAGCTGCGTGGAGTTAAGGAGAACTTCCAAGGCAACGCCATGCCACTGCAGGCAGAACACATCCACAGCTCTCACAGTCAGAACTACCTTCTGAACACAGCCTGGTTTCCTGGTGGGCACTGATATCAACCCCCTCCCCTGGCACTGTGGTCTGGATGTCATTTGAGCACTAGCACAAGAAGAAAAGAAACTCAGCCTATCAACTGCACTCTTGTGCTCATCTTGCTAAATATTATGTGGACATCACTTATCTGCACAAAGGGACGCTCAGACTCTTCCACAGCAGGCCTGGAAAGCATTTTTTTCCCCCTCCCCTGCTCTTATTTCCTACTGTAGGCCACCAAAGTGTGCTGCCTTGGAATCAACTGCAAACAGCCCTCAAAAAGCAGAGAGAGCTAAACACAGCACTGTCTGTTCACCTCCTGCAAAAGTGGCATTCTAATAAAGTCACTCAGCAAAAGGAAGGAGTTAGGAGATGAATGAAAGCATAACCACCAGGACTGGGAGGAGGGATGGACCTCAGCTCAAAGCCCTGCTTCTCAGCTGGGACCCTCCAGCATTCCTCTGCAATAAGATGGAGTTGTGGAGGGAGGCAGCACCTTGCCTTCTGCAGTACCAGAGAGTGAGGCAGCCCCTACTTCAGTAGGTGAAATTCCAACAGGAAATCTGTTGTGGTTTGTCACGTTGCTGTCATGCACAGAACCACATCTGGCCCTTCCCTGCTCAGCCTGCATGGAGGAATGACCCTGGGAGGTCAGCACATCCCAGTCAGGCACTGGCAAGGATCCACCAGCACTCCTACAGCTGCAGCCTGGTGAAAGCAGCATCTTTTGGGAAGGTGACAGAACGTGTTAAGTTCGACCTCTGGTGCACAGAGCAGCATTACAAGAGCAAAGGAAAGTTCAGGAAGCCAACAGGACCAGCATAACTAGATTTGGGCCAATGGCTTTAGCAAATGCTGTGGCTGGCTTCCTCAGCGATGTGCGTGGCACACAATGCTCCTAATTTGATCATTTGATTTCCTTTCCTTGGGAGACTGCTTTCATCAAGGAACCGACTGCCAAGATAGAGCACAGCGCCTGGGCTGACCCAGCACAGCCATCAGCTGCTCCTGCCAGGGGCACTGGAGCTAAAGGGAACCAAACTAAATGCCAGGGACCCAAAGGGAATGGAATACACTGGAGAAATGAGATCAGAATGACTGCCAAAGAAAGGAATATTTTAAAGGGAGAAAGCCCACAAATCTCCAGCAGCTGAAATGCAGCAAAAGAAAAACACTCGCTCTGCCTCTTTCTTTCCTTCTGTCCTACTTACCAGGAGAGTAAAAATAGGTTTTTATTAACAGCTGAAACCTGAATCACTGTACTCCAGTCATAATGATCCCATCCTCTGGGAGGTGATTTCAAATACTTGCATATGCATACATGGTAATGAGGCTATAGAGTGAGCAGAGCAATTCATTGAAGTTCTAAGAAAATCAAAGTCCTCTTGGAAGGAGCCTGGAGCAATTCTTCATGGAGTAGCAGAGCATTTCCTGGCAAGCAATTTTCCAGCAGGGACAGAGATGCTGCTCTCTACACCAGCACTAAATGTGATCAGTGAAGATTTGCTGAGGACCACAGTCTCCCCCAAACGCCCTGCTCCTGCTCAAGGTGCTGCTGACTGGCTGAGCCACAGAGCAGCTCCATTCCCATCAGTGCTGAGGATGGAACTCAGCACTGCCTCACTGCCTTCACCAACACAAGATCACAGCCTGGGTCTGAGCACTGCTGACAGTGTCTATTTCACTTATTCCCAAACAATTTTACTAGTGATTCCTGAGTCAATTGCACCAGCGCACACAGCAGCTTACCCAGTGTTACAGCAGGCTGCTGTTTAATCAGTTAGGGGAAAATAAGTTTCTGCAGATCTCAGAAGCACTGCCTGCACACAGCATCCTCTGGCAGACTCCTTGCAGCCCGTGAGGCTGTTTTAGCTGCTCCCAGGCCTTAAAATTGAGCAAAGGGAGCAGCAGCAGAGATCACCCTCTCAAGCTTTGCAAGCTTGTTAAGAACGCCTGCAAAGCATGGGCTCTGGACAGCAGCACAGCATTAATTGTGAACCTGCCAGACAAGAAGCAGGGTCCAGACAGAGCTGCTATGATCTACAGGGAGCTAAGATAACAAGGGTCAAGGCTGAATGAAAAAAAGGATCTGGGTCAACCAGTGCTTATTGAGTCTGTCTGCTCTGCAGCCTCCCAGCTCGGATTTTGTATCAGAAGTCATCACACTGCTCTTCCCAAGTTCTGGTATAAGCAAGGTTAAAATAAGAACCAGTAAGCACAGCTGCCTCCTCTGAATACTTACAGCTAATTCACTTCCCATTCTAGGCCACAAATATTTCAGTTTGCTTGTTTTGGATATGGAGAGCCTTCTCTGCAAGCAGATGTTGGGCTGCAGATCGCTGTCCTGCCAGCGAGGAGCAGCTATGAAAGCTTTGCCACCTCCCATGGTGCTGCCTGAAGGCTCCAAGCTTACAGAAAGGTCACAGTCACCACAAGAAGCAGCCAACTGCACGCCTGCCCTGCTCAGCAGGCACACAGCACGGCCCCTGCAGCCACTGCTCCAACTCCTGGAGCAGAAAGAGGTGCTCCGCTCCTCAGGTCAGTTGCATTAGAAAACAAACAAACAAAAAGCAAACAGGTAAGAGAAGCAGCTCTCCCCTCACTGATGCAAGACCCAAAGGTCACAGTTCAGACTCCTACAGAGAGAGGTGTTCTGTGCACAGATGGAGACTCACTTTCCTTTCACGCAGCAGTCGCATTACAAAACTGAGCTGCAAAACGTGGGCAGAAGAACCAAAGCCTCCCTCCCTGCCATGTGCCTGCCACAGGGAAGCAAGACAGAGCCAGGTGCCTGTGCAGGAAAGGAAAGGAAGAGAGCTCACATCACCAACGCACGGAGAGATCCCTGCAGGGCACCACAGCAAAGGGGTGGAAGGGTCCAGCAGCACAGGCACACACGTTAAGGGAAACCCCCCCAAGTCAGGCACAGAAGCCAAGGAGCAAACTCAGCATCTGGGAAGGAACCCAGAGAGACAGAGGGGGTTCCCCAGGGCTGCAGTGCACAGGTATGCAGCACAGCACAGCAGCACTGTGTTCCCAACCTCTGAGGTGATCCCGGAGTCGGGAGCAGCACAGCATGTCAGCAAGCAGCGCCGCTAACGAGAGTTGGAGGTGCCTCCCCTGCCTTGCTATAAACTCTTGCAAACGTATCTATGAGTGAACAAATTACGTGTGACACTTCTGGAGAAGGAAGGCAAGATGGTTGCCTTGGAAACAGGGGACAGAGGTAGAATTCTGCATCCACTTCATCACTTTAAGTGCTGCAGCAGGGTCAGGGAATTAGTTACAAACTGCAGTGTACAAGCATTAAGCCCTTCAGCAAAAGCACGAGGCAGAGAGGAGACCATGAATGATCTGCAGGGAGAGGGCAGCTGCTCCCTGGCTCTCAGCAGCACATCCTCACTGCTCCACACCCCCACCCAGGAGTACACAGCAGTCATGGAGGTGAACTAAAAGTGTCAGTTTTCATTGAGCATCATCCTCCCCAGATCCTTCTGGGAAAAGCAGGTTTCAAGGCTCGTTCATTGTTATTCAGGGGTCAGCTTCTGGTGGTTCAGAAACTTGGATGACAGGCTGGGAGAGTTTTAATTCATTGCAGTTTACAAATCCTGGGTCCATGCTGCATGCTTTGCTTTGAAATGCTTTTCAAACCGTCAAGAAATGGGCTGAGAGAAGTAATTCAGCAGGACCGAGCTAACAAGAAAATGCTGAAACAGGAATTTGATGTGAGAATTCAGCTGCAGAAGTGAGGAGAGGAGGAAGGCAGCTGGCAGATGCAACACTGGGCAGATCCTTCCTACAGAATTCTTCAGATAGGGCTGCCACTGCAAGGGAAAAGCATTCAGAATGGCTCTGAGAACAAAGGGAGGAACTGACTGCTTTGCCCCATCAAGCTGCCTCCAGCAGCTACAGGGCTTCACCAAGCAGCACTCAACTCCTGCTCAGCATTCCCCACATCCACTGAGAAAGCCTCGTGCCCTCAGTGCTGCACCAGAAGAGAGGCATCACTGTACAGAAGGAGCAACTTGGCCACTCGTGCAGCTCAAGAGGGCCAAGAGGAGTGTAGAAACCCAAAATCGTTGTTGAGCATCACTCCTCCCTCCACCCCAACCAGATGTCTACAAATTCTAGACATCAGGGCACTTTCTACCAAAATGCTTTCCCCAAACCCTCTGACAGGACCTGAATGACTACCTGCTGTCCTTCCAATTGCTTTGTTTGGTTTTAAATAAAGCAGGGTCTGCTCGAGCTAAGGGCAAAGCTTGCTTCTATTTAGAGAAAAAAAAATGAAAAGGAGAGAACCGAGCCGGATTCTTTAACACAGTGCTGCCCCACAAAAAGGAGATGGGCAGCCACATCGGAAGCCCAGGGCTGCAGGCTCTGCTGTGAGTGATGTAATTATTAGGATGCCACAGCAGGAAGAAGGAGGCAATTACTAATAGGGGAGAAAAGCCTGTTAAGAAGCACTGGCTAAGCTCACAGAAAACCAATAAGAGACTGAACCTTGGAAATGCTCCTGTGTTCACAGGTACAGTCTCTCTTCAGTCTCTATTGGTGCTATGAGATTAAAGGCTCACCAGGAGCAGCTGTGCCCAATTAGAAGGCAGGCTGTGCCCACACAGCACAGAGATGCTGCTGCCCCCCATGCCAGGAGCACACTCTACTTCCTCCTGCCTGCTACCTCCAGGCAGGGCCTCTGGAGAAACCTCTTGGCTTCAGAGCTGATGCAAAAGCTCCCTGCTAAAACCAGGTACATAAGGAGCTGGGTAAGTAGCTCAAACCCCGGCAGACAGGAACACATGAGAGCCACCTACACTGGCCCAAGCTTAGGGGCAGCTCAGTGCAACACCTGGACCCACAGCACTGCTAAGGAACAAATGCTTTTGGCATCTCAGTGCTTTCACTGACATACCTGCTGATCTGCTCCACACAGTTAATTCCTGCCTGCTCCCTCGCTGTGCTTACTGACAAGGCATCACTTGGAGCTCGTGGCAGCTGCTCACCACTCAGCATCACTGCAACGAGCAGAACTATTCCATTACAAAGCACCACAAAGGGATGCAGTGCTTTGCTGTCTAGCTTGAAGCTCTCTAGCCCTCAGAGGAAGATGGGAGGACTGTCACTAACAGCAAAGAGCTATTGTTTCCAAGACCATTTCTATATAGAGTGGTGAGCAGTTTTTAAGTGCTGTACAGCATTGAAGAGGCCAGCCCCAAGCAGTGTCTTTTGTAACCCACTGTTTTACTGGGAAGCATGTACATGGGGCAGGGCACTCTTGAAAAGCAAATGCCTGCTCCTGTCATCTCCCAGACCCAGAGAAACAACCAATGCACAGCACCTGGAGACGATTAGAAGACTCTGCCTGACTGCTTAATTAATTACCCAGGCAGCTACATGAGCTTTGCCCCCTTTGATCTTTGCAGGGGCAATTGCAGCTGCTCCTCTGCAGAACACCAGTGCAGTTCAAGCCTGTCTGCTTCTGTTCTCCAGCTCCTGCAGACATCTCCCATGCCATAACATCTACCAGGGACCCTCATCTGACAGCACACTGTTACCCACTGCCACTTCTTTTTTTTCCTCAGAGAAACAAACAGAGAAAACAAAAATAGTGCTCTTCCTGCCTGCAGGCAGCACAAAGCAGGCCCATTGCCTTACAGGATCAGAGCCTTGTTTTTACAAGGCTCCCAGAAGCTTTCTGGGCAAGCTTGTAGGCAGGACCTCTGCTGAGCATCTGCGGTCCAGCAGGCAGCTCTGCATGTCCTCAGAAGCACTTCCTATTCAAACAGGAGATAAGCTAATGCAGCCTCCGCACTGAAGCATCCTTATGATGCTTTTTTGTTCTTGTACTTTTATCCGCCCAGGAAATCTCTGCTCAGAGGCAGCGTGTTCAAACAGATCCTTCAAAAAAGGGGAAAAAAACCCTCAGATAACGACCTTTCCCCCCTGTCCTCACCCCCCCCCAAAGGCAAGGATAAAGCAGAGGATTTGGGGGAAGGAGGAGGATGACATTAAAGAGAAAAAAAATCCCATTGTCCTGGAACATACTGATTCCATATGGAGCAAATATGAAGGGATATTTCTGTCACCAGGCTGTCCAGAAAGCCAACACATTACTGAAACCAGCTTCAGGGAACCCCTGCTCCATCAGTGCTAGCTGGCCTCTGAAACAAATTACCCAGAACCCTTAATTATCAAGAACCAGTCGCACTAGGGACATATTTTCAACATATTCATTATTTACTGGTTAGCAATTCAAATGCTCTAACCGGATGCTCTAATAGGAGGGGGAAAAAAAGCCAAGTGGATGTTGCCAGAGCTCCAGCAGAGCTGGAGGAAGGTTATCTAGTGACTTCCATGTGTCTGCTGTCAAAAGGAAAAATGAGTTGAGAGCAATAGCATAGGTACATTAGCATAAGAAGCAGAAAGAGAATGACTAATAGGAAGAAGCTGAACACTCACTTGTGCTGCCTTATCTGCTGTATTGAAAATCTCTTGGCTGGGTCGTATTCAAGCATCCCTGAAAAGGAGAAAAAGTCCAGGTGTGAACACAGAGGCTCTCAGCCAAGCTGAAGACGAGAAGCATAAAGTGCTGCCCTTCCCTCCCACCCCCCTGCCCCTGTGCCTGGCCCTCCTGGCAGCTTTGGGCACTTTTACCTGCAGAAGCGTTTCTTGCGTCAGCCCCAGAGAGCTCAGCACAAACCCCAACCCGGACTCCTGATCCACCTGCAAGGTGGAAACGACCTCTCCCTCCTTCACCCTGCAGGGACAGACTGGTACAGCCCCAGATCACAGGCCCAAACGAGTCTCCAGGCAAGGAACTGCAAGACTTTGCATTTCACAGGTAACGCTATTGAAGTTCCTCTGTGGAACAGCCCAGGCCTCAGGCACGACACATCCACCTGCTCAGCATCCCCGAAACTCTACAGCCCAGTGATATTCTGATCTGGAAGAACAGCTGGGGAGAACTGACACAAACCATCCTGCTGCCCATCCCACCATCCATCCTTCTGCCTGAGCCAGTCTTGATTTCTGGCACCTGTTGCTGGGATTAGGGTGAGGAGAAGGGAATGGGGAGAAAAAAGCTTATCTGGATCCTCCCTGGAAAAGGAGGAGGTGATTCCTTACAAAGCAGACTATGAGATGCCCGCTCTGCTCCACGATCTCAAAAAAGCTTCACAACTCCTCAGAAGTGACAGGAAATTCTGCTGTATTTTTCAGAGGCTGTTCAGTGGGACCTAACGAGCATCATCCAGCAGAATCCAAAATCCCTCCAACCGAGCTTCCAAGAACATATTCATCTAATGGGCATCAAACTCTCACTGCTATGCATTGCAAGCAGCTTTGCATCTGCTGGATAAAAGCCTCTCGCTGTTCTTGAAGCACCAGCAGAAGGGCTTTGGGAAGAGGGGAGAGAACACTGCAGGGAGCTGAGGGGAATGGAAACCAGGAGCAGAACAGATCTCTCAACAGGAGAGAAAGGATGGGACAACCGACTGGGGAGGGCTGCTGTAAGGACACAGTGGACACACAGGGACAGGAGGTGCCTTCAGATGAGCATTTGGGAACAGAGGGCTGGAATGAGAAAATGCCATTTAAATAAGAAGCTGCGAGGGCCTTGCAGGTGAGATTCTGCAGCGCTGCTGAACAAAGGTATTAAGAGAGAGAAATCAGTGTGTGATCAGAGCTGCTCAGCAACACCTTCCTCATCAGATCAGTCTGCATCACATATCACTAACAGCAACGACCCAGGGACGACTGGAATAACACAAAACAAGCAGAACAAAACCAAAAACAGGAAGGCACTGTGAGTACCTCCTCTTTTGCAAGGCTTGAACACTCCAAACAAGTGCATGCTTAAGGAAACAAGCTTTTGATAGCCATTTTTTCTTCCTTACAATGAGATTTTTCTTTTCCCCCAGCAGATCAAGAGCTTCCTTCAGTTCAGTTTTAGCCTGTATCCCCACGAGCCCAACAAGGATGCAGAAGTCCATCCCCTGCTCCTAAAAGCGCTGAGCTGAGTCTCAACTCCAAACCTGACAGCAGGTTCCTCACACAGTGCTCTTGGAGCAGCCACTTCTGGAGATGACATGAAAGGGTTGGGAAAACACCTTGTGAAAGCCTGGTCCACTGCATCACACCAAACCAAAGGGATTTGAGAAGAGTCATAGCTGGGGAACCAGCCCCACTGCCATGTCTGCTTGCCTAAGAGATGTTCAAGACTAGAGCATATAGCAAGAAAAGGCACAGTGTGAAAGGACTGATGTTGTTTTCCCCTCAGAAACCAAAATGCTGTTTGCCACAGCAATCTGAAAAGATTTATCAGTGCTGATGACAGCAGGAATAGCTTTAAGCAGATGGCATCGCTATTGATCCACACTGTATCACTGTGATGGAAGTTAAGAACAAGCAACCATGGGAAAACTTGCTGGGTGCACCACAAGCATCTGGTCACCTGAACTCGAGGCAGCAGAGCCTTCAGCATTCAAGGCTTTAAACAGAACTTAGCAGAAATGCACTCCAGCCTTGCTGAGACCACAAAACCCACCACAAGGCTGCGTCACACGGCTGAGCCGACAGCAATCGCTCCTTGCTCAAGAACCCTCAGCCTTGAGAGCACTTCCCTACACTGGGTATTTTCTCAAGCAGAACAAAGCCTCGTAAACAAGCAGACAAGGCTGCAACTGGACCAGAAGTGGGAGCACGTGGCAGGAGGTGGGTGGTGACAGTGCCAAAAGCTGCGCGGCTCAGTTGTGTGTGCTGTAAGGACCACCACCAGAAATGTCTTGGGCTGGGCTTAAGGTAAGAGCGAGAGGCAGGAAGGGACATTTGAGCCACCCACAGCAGAGAAAGGACTGATCCTGAATCTTGCTAGCCTGCAAAGTGCTGCAACAACAACAACAGCAGTGTTGTTCCATAGGGCTGATCCCAACTTGTTTCCTCAGCTAAGCCATCGTTCGTTCAACCACACTTCAGAAACTCCCCCAGTCCCAGGTAAAGAAAGGCTGGAAGGGACCCCAGGGATCCCAACACTGCAGCCTCCTGCTCACAGCAGGCTCCCCTGAGCACATCACCCAGGACTGAGTCCAGTCAGGCTTCCAGTCTCTTCCTCCAAGGATGTCAGACCCACTGCCCCCCCAGCACTCAACCAGTAAAGGAGTTCTCACATCCAGGTGAGATTTTCCCTCTTTGTTCTGCAGTTTCTCTCTTCCCTTGCAAAGTGAGCAGAAAGAGGTTCAGAAGAAAAACAAACAACAACTTTTAAACTGAATGGCCTATTGGTAAAATCATTGGTAATTTGACAGTAACTTCACAGCTGAGCTTCCAAGGGTTTCTGTTCATTTGTCTAGGAGACACTGGAGCTGCTCCTGGCAAGGTTATCTTATCAACATACCCAGGTCAGGACTGCTCCCCTGCACTGACTCTTCAGACCATATTTCAGAAAGGTGTTTTTGGAAGCCAGTTTCTCAAGCCTGGGATAAAATCCTGCACACTCCAGCAGATACAGCTACAAGTTCTTCCTAGAAACATCACGTGCAGTGGTACTGCCCCAAGGCTCTGGTGATCAGTTTGTGCATTTCTCTGCAGGAGCTGGAACAGCCTTGCAAGCAGCTTGAAGTTGGAGGAAAAAATCGTGCATTCTTTCAAATGCTACAGAACAACAAGGCTAAGAGAAATGTAAGGCAGTGATCAGATGGAAGCGGTGCAAACAGGGCAAGGTTCCAGGGTAAGTTATTAACAGGGGTCTGATAGCACCAGTCACAAACTGCTCTGGCGTAGAGCAGCACTGTTATCTTACAATCAATTAAAAAGGCACAAATAAGGTAAATGAGCAGCAAGAAAGCTTCCTTTAAGGAAAAAGACTGTATTTGGGGCAGCGTCAGGAAGAAAACAGAGCATCCAATCATCAAAAACGTACAGTGATGTGCTCAGCTGTGACTCACTTGCAGCAGGCCTGCGGCCGAAGTCCTGCAATTTCATCACGACAAAACATCAACTGCTCACCAGGCAGAGCATCACGAGCGCCTGCCCACAGCAGCCACACGAACTCTCTACCATTTACGGTAAAGATCTCCATGCAGATGATCTGCGAGTGGAGAAGAGAGGCTGCAATGGGGAGAATCTGTGGGAAGATGCCTGGCTTTCGGACCTCCAGCCCGTGGGATTCCAGCAGGACGCACTGTGCCCATATGTGGGATGCCACGCTTGTGACAGCCTGTGACAGGGACAGGGCTCTCAAACCCCTTTCAAATTCTGCCAAGGGGCAACGTGGACACAGAGACCACAGTCCTGTTTAAGCTCCTTGTCACAGACAGCAGCTGAGGTGTTGGAATGATCCTGAGCAAGCATGGTGTTACATGGTGAGGAACGGCTGCTTACAAAGCAGGCAGCACAACCTGAAGCACGTTCATTCAGAGGCAGGAAGAAATCCAACAGCTCGAGTTTATCAAATTCAACCTGGGCTTTACTTCAGTCTTTCACTCGGTGACCACTTTAAGCCATCGATATAAAGCAGAACTTTAGTGAAGTGAGATGGATTTTTCTCCTCTCCTTCATCCTCCTCAAGCACAACCAGGTGTCCTGACCAGAAACTCCTCTGCAGAGGAGCCTTGAAAAATGCAGGACACTTTGTGCTGGATGGTTACAGGCCCAGCTCAGGGGATTCCCTGTTACTACTGCATTAAAGCATCCCATTGCCATCAGAAACGCATCCCTGACATTTAAGGTCACAGCAGTTGAACAGAAGTAAGAAAACAGAACGCTGAGAAGCCACCCAACTCATCTCCACTCACAAAACCAGCTTGCAGCAGAGCCTGGACATAAACCCAGGTGTTTAATGCAGGGAGTGCAGTCTCAAAACTTCAGAGAAAGCACAGAGTCCATTAGAAGAGGAGAAAAGCTCACCCTCTGCATTTTTCTTGCTCAGAATTGAACTGGACAGAAGTCAGTAAGTCACATGCAGATGCCCACAGAAGGACCTCAAGGCTATTTGCAGATGCTTCCTGACTGCAGACACAGAAGGCAGAACAGTACCAACCCCTTTCCCACCAGCAAAGAGCATTGTTTGTGATTATGGGACACATAAAAGCTTTGTTTCTGATTATGGGACAAGGAGAGGGGCAGCATCCCAACTGTTGGTTGAAGTACGCTGCCACAAGTCAAATACCACACAAGTTTTAGGTCCCCTAAATTCTGCTTTTTCTGCAAAGTGGAACAAAGCAAGGTAAAAAAAGTTAAAACGCTGCTTCAAAAGTGGTCAACTAAAGGACAGAAAGCCTTAAGAAATAAATTCAAGCACTTGTTTCATGGGCAAACTGCCACAACGGTCAACGTAACTCTTATAGCCAGAGAGCAAACAAGCACTTTGCAGCACACTGAATTCTCCTCACATTAAGGACAGGATGAACGCTTGCAGCACTGCAGAGTGCTCTAGTTGTTTAGAAACAACACTAAGGCAAAACAGAATCTACAGTAAGACAGAGCTGAGCTCAGGGTGTCTGTGCTGCTATATGAAAGCATCAGCCTGCCACCGATGCCTGATCTGCAGCCTACGATTCCATGGCACCTACCAGGAAATGCAGATGTTCTGGAGGAAAAGCATGAACCAAATAAAGCACTCCAGTTCTGCCACCACAGCTATGCAGCATCACCCCTGCAAGGCTCAGCCCTGGTGCTCAGTGCCATCAGGCTCTTTTGGGAGCTGGTTGGTGCAGTTGCTGAGCCGCCCTCCATCATACTGGAAAAGTCGTGGCTGTCAGATGAAGTCCCCACGGACTGGGCAAAGGGAAATGTCACTCCCATTTATAAGAAAAGGAGGAAGGAGGACCCAGAGAACTCCAGGGCATTGAGCCTCATCTCTGGGCCTGAGAAGATCGTGGAACAGACCCTCCTGAAGGACGTGTTAAGGCACACGTCAGATGGGGTGGTGATTTGAGCCAGGCAGCACAGCTTCACCAAGGGAAGGTCGTGCCTGACCCATCTGGTGGCTTCCTGTGATGGAGTGATGGCATCGGTGGACAAA
This sequence comes from Centrocercus urophasianus, assembly GCF_019232065.1. Taxonomy (NCBI): domain Eukaryota; kingdom Metazoa; phylum Chordata; class Aves; order Galliformes; family Phasianidae; genus Centrocercus; species Centrocercus urophasianus. The sequence continues at coordinate 1,092,229 of NW_024885155.1, read as the reverse complement.
GGAAGGGCACCTGGAGGGCAAGATGCTGGGAACAGCTGCCCAGAGAGGCAGTGGATGCCTCCCATCCCTTGAGGTGCTCAAGGCCAGACTGGATGGGGCCATAAGCAGTCTGATGCAGTACTTGAGCTAGCAGTCAGCAGCCCTGCCTGTGGCAGTGGGGCTGGAACATGATGATCCTTGAGGTCCCTTCCAATCCAAGCCATTCTACAATCACAGACAGAGGAAAACGTATCACACCAGGCAGGAATAACAGCTTTTGTCAGCTTCACTGTGCAAGTGCATACAACAAGAGGAGCGGGAGAATGTTCTGAGGTGGACTGGAGGGAGGACAGCAAAAGGAATCTTATTTCCTACTGTTCTGGAAGAGCCAAATTGGTAGAGACAGATGGCCATGTGCCTCAAGCGAGCTCCTCTGCTACCAGGTGCATTCAGCATGCATCCCTGCAGCACCCAAAGGCAGACAGCAGCTGGATGGAAGAAGTGACTCAGGCACATCTTGGACAGCAGCACCGGCTGCAAGGCTCCTTGTTTAAAGTGAGGCAGAAGGAAAAGTTAGAGAGTCTGACTGAGTCTCATCCAGGGGATGGAAAAGCAACCAAAGGGAGTTATTCTGCTAATGGAGCATAAAGCTTTGAAACTATCAATATCCCGAGGACAAGAAAAGAAAACACAACCACCCTTCCTCTGGGGATGATGCTAAGTGCAACAGTGAGGCTTACCACAAACTTCATCTGTTTCTGCTGGATGCTTCATAAGACTGCTACCAGGCTAGATGAACCTTTGGATTTACTCCATTTGGACAAATCCTGAGCTCATAAAGAGCTGCTGTGCTTTCAGCCAGCATTCTCAAAGCAAACACCACATGTAGATTGGGACACTGCTGCCTGGGGCACAGAGCACAGCAGCCAGAAGTGCTGGGCCTTCAGTTGTAGCCATATCTGTAGCTACACCCGATGCAACAGTTTCCAAAGGCTGCTCAGGCCACTCAATGCTTTGAAACACGTGCAGATTACTTATTTCATCACCAGTATAGGACCAGAGGAGCTAAATCAGCCTCAAACAAGGAGGCTCACAGGGATTCTGCACTGCAGAGGTAGAGAAGCCAACCATTTGTAGGGTAAATAAAAGCTGTGAGTGCTCTGAAACTCTTATGGCAAGCCACAAACTGCAGCAGCACTGTGCTGTCCTCAGTACGGTTACAGCAGGCAGGTTTAGCAATGAACAGCCATATCAGGAGCTGACCTGACGACACTGCGGACAGCAGGAAGCGAAGCTGACTCAGCTTCCTCAGCACCCCACAGCCACTCACCCACACTCACCCCCAACTGCTTGCAAGAATGAAACAAACACAAAAAAAAAAACACCATGTGAAACAACACAGCTTCATTTCATATTTGAAGCCAGACCCTTCTTGAATGGCTGAAGACGAAGGGAAGTGAGTAAACCTGTGCTGAGGAATGGGGAGCATACTGCATCTATATTCCTCTGGGGAGGCAGCAGGAATTCTGATCAGGATCTCCCATGTCCCACTTGCTGCTACACAACCAGCAATTGGGAGAAGAGCCCACAAGCAGCCAATCCTCTCCTCCTACCCAAAAGGTGCTATTCCTATCTCTACCACAGGTTCCAGCCACCTTTGCTCCAATATCTGCAACTGAAATTTCAGGGGAAGGGAGAAGACAACTGGGATTAAAGCACTTTAGAGCAGAGGCTGATGAGGAAGGACAGCAGAACCTGAGTACTCGTTATTTCACAATACAAAATGCCTGGGCAAGGAATTTAATCAAGTATCCTCACCTGTCATTGTAAATTTAACCTCGTGAGCTCTGTCTTCAGATTTAAAAGCTGCTTAGAGCACAAGAATCCATGTGAGAACCAACCTTACAAAGTACAGTTCACCAAGGGTTTAGTGCAGCTCAGGAGAACACCAGTACTCTGGATCTTTGTCTTACCCCCAAGTAAATTAGCCTGCCTCCCTTTCTCATAGGATCCTATACCATCACAGGATACTCAGAACAAAACTCCCCAGCCTTTATGAGCAGAGCATGTGCTGCACCTCTAAATTTTACCAGTTCACTCTGAGCCACCTGGGAGACTCACCTCTCAACAAGTCTGAGAGTGGAGGACCACAATCCTCTGGAATTGTGAAGTCACCTTTCCCGATGTTTTCAAATAACTTATATATATTATCCCCTTCAAAGGGGTAGAGACCCGTTGTAATGTTGTATCTGTAAGGCAGAAGGAGAAGCTGTGTGAGATGAAGCACAGAGAACAGGTGCTCAGCTCTCATGCGATAGCACAAACCAAAAGGAGGTAAGACAAACTAAGAGATGAATATCTGGCAGTATTTGGAATGCTTCTTCTAACTTTGCCTTTCTGTATCACAGCCTCTTCATTCACATGAGTCAGTACCACAAAGACAGGCTGGGATGGAAGAAACTTTTAAAAATAAATACTAGAGATACAAGCACTTTGTGGTTTCTATTATTACAGCAGCTGCGTATCTCAGATTCTGAGAAACGGCTGGCAGAGACTCACTAAGAGAGGAGATGACTTTATCCAGAACTGCAAGCACTTCAGGGAACATGCACACATCCCAAGGATGGGCCAAGCTGCACAAGCCCCCCCAGCCCCCCAACTCCATGCACAAGAGCAACGGTGACAAGAGATGGCACAGGACTGCGCTGCGTGGGGCCGTGTGATTTGTCACTGCAAGTCCTGGATGCTGCATGGGCACTTACAGCGTCACCCCTGCGGACCAGATGTCTACTTTAAAGCCTGAAAAGGTATCAAGGCCATTGGCAATTTCTGGTGGCTGGAATGCTGGCGACCCTTGGCTCGTTCGGCACGTGTCATCCTCTGCAAATGGATGCAATGCCTGCAGCAGAGAGAGCCATTAGTTTCAAACTTCCAAGGCATGCAAGCTGTAACTGCTCAGAACTTTCACAAAGGGGGAAAACTACTGAATGTCTGCTCACATATCATGAGAACGTGCAACTGTGATTAAACACCATCAGTGACATTTCCTTTGCCAACCCTACCTAGCTAAGACAGTCTCCATATATTAAGAAGTACAAGGTTATGCTGCTTATCAATTTCACCACGCTTCTGGGCTTTTCTGGGTTTATCTGAGATTAACACCCTCCTCTAAAAGCTTCCTGGATGGAAGTTTGGTGCTGCTATCAACAATGAGATAGAAGTGTTTTGCCAGTTACAATGAATATTCAGAGCCACTCCAGAGCATTCTGCAAGTTCAGCAGAACAATCAATAAGTCAATTGATCCCCCAGAGGTGATATGAATCCTGAAAGTCACACTTCCCACTTCACTGCAGCTCTCACGTACCTCTGCTACGCCCAGATCAGATATTTTCAGCGTCCCATTGGTGGTCAGCAGGAGGTTCCCAGGTTTTATATCCTTGTGGACAATCCCTTGGCTGTGCAAGTACTCTAAGCCATCTATAAGCTGACAGAAGTACCTAGAGGAACAGGTAAAGAAAACAAGAGTCCAGCGCTTCCGAAGATTAAAAGCATGAACCATCAATAATACAGAAAGTGTTGTACAGTGACAGCATGGCAACAACTGCTCACACACTTATTTCTGATCTCATGGCATGCAGAAATATTACCCATCTTAAGGCACCTGCATTTCACTGAGGCCTCCTGTAACCTCAGACATCCATCTCCAGAACTCTAAGGTTCCTTTAAGTGCAATGGGCTTCAGATGAGCCTGCCCACCAACAAGCTAACAACCATGCTGGATATGGACAATTCTTCACCTACTAGAGATCTTTCATCTCTTTTCCTGACACTGAGCTGCTTGCACCATCCCATTTAGAGCAGGCAAGCCCTCACACCTTCCTCCACTGCACACATCCTAGCAGAATGACACAGGAAGGCCAGGAAAGGTTGTCATGCATCTCTTACAGCAAAAAGCAGCAAAAGTCAAGAGAAAGATGCTTTTCTTCCCAGAATCAAAGGGTTCTCTCTGCCATGGCTTCGTTAGGCTGTCATTTTTTCCCCCATGGCTGGAACAAACGGGCTCATTACACCAAGCCAGTTTCACTCAACGGGCAGCCAGCAGTGTAACAGAGCAGAGTGCACCCTTGAATTTAAGAGAGCAGCGACGAGAAGCTGATGCAGCCTAAGGAACAAACCTGTACTCACCCATGAGCCTGAAAAACTGGAAACCTCTTTTCTGGGACACTGTCCAGCATCTCCTGCATCCCACACACGCAGTACTCCATCACCATATACGTGAAGTCAGTGTTAAGGAAGCTTCAGGGTAAGCTGCTTTCCAGGTGCTGCACGAGGACTGCAGCCCCGTGCCCTCATAGCTGGGACTTCAGTGAGCTCCTGTGCCCTTCTTCATTGCCCATCCCCAAAACAGCTGCTGCTCATCCCATCCTCACAGCGGCGTTTCACTGGTAGGAAAGGATCCCTAGAAAGTTGGGAAGCTTTTTGGAGAACACACAGATTAAGAAAATCGACAGGAGTGCCAAGAGCTGGTGGCACTTTTTAGTATTTGTTCTTTTCCAGCACGTTCCAGTTTTCATCTCCTTGCATTTCAATATTGGGGCCAAACAATGGAAGTGACAGAAGTGCCCAGAGCAATCACTGCTCTGCTCCCCTCTCCCAGGGCTTGGAAAGGCACAGTGCACACCGAGGGGCTGCGACAGACCCTGAGACATCTGGTGGGTTGGCAAGGCAGTGCAGCTCTGAGATGCAGAGCGCAGACACAGGCGTGCAGGCAGCCCATGTTCTCCAGTAACAACACATTTCTTCAGTCACTAATTAATCCTGGCAGATGCCTTCTTAACCTAAGCCCAAAATAAGTTGTTTATCTCCCAGGATGCTCTCAAGGCAACAGAGGCTAAAGAGATGACCTGCATTTTAAGTGGGATCCAAGCTAGAAACTGCTGCCCTTTTGTACAACATCCCACCCAGCTCCAAGGCCTGGGCAAACACACTGCATTAATGCTCGTGCCCCCACGTGAGCTGCTCTTCAGAGAGATGCTGAAGTGCTGTGGATTTTGTGATGGGCACAACGCCACCGGATTGATCAGTAGAAGCAAAGACAGCAGCAAGAACCTAAATTTCATTCCTACAAGCTCTTACCCCAGTAGAAGGGTAGGGACTACGTGTACCACAGTGACATGGAAGATGGCAACTCTCCCATCTTCAAGAAAACAATACTAACAATGGATTACACAGACCAGCAGTCAGGAAATCAAGCTCACCTCTCATTCTTTCTAGAAAGAACCACCTGGCTTTGCTTTCATCACCTGCTTCTCACCCCCTCCTTTGCAGCTGCCCATTCCTGGCCAGTCAGCCAGATTCCAGCACAGACCTCCAGGCAGAGCAGATCTAGCACAGGTGCCCCAAGCAAAGCTCTCTCTTCTGCTCATCAATAGGGTTCAGCTCCCACACACAGCTGCACACACTGCTAACAGAAGCTGTCAAGTCAGGGTGCCAGCTGCAATGCTGCTTGTTCAACAGGGGTTATTTTCTGCCTGGATCAGCTCTCCATTCATCACCAGCTCTGCATTCCCAGCATCAGCAGGTCAGCAAATACTAAAGGTGTTGATATTTTTAATCCAGTCATCACAGCTTTCCTATTACCATGGAAATCTTTGAAGGCTTTGTCCAGACAGACAGGCTGTTACAACACCACCTTCCTGAGAATAAGCACAGCTGAAGCCTGCACTCCTATCAGCAGCACAACACTCAGGCAAGAACAGAATCCCCCCTTCCTTTAAGGACCAGTTTCAAATGCCACATTGTTCATTCTGGAAATAAGGATTTGCCTTTTTCTTTTTTTTCTCCCCTAAGTAACAAGGAAGGAAGCAAAACCACCCCTTCTAGCTGAGAGAGGTCAAAACTTTTTTGAATGACCATTCTGGGTTGTCATCACCTACTACCAACACACGAGGTCTCTCTTGGGCTCTTTTTCAACATGCTTCCCCGTTTGCATCCCAGCTTCTTAATTAAATGGTATCTTTCTGCAGACAGTAATTGAGTTACAGTCCCTTCAGTCTGTTAAGGCTACAAAATACAAGTGAAAGTTGTCATGCTTTTTATATCAATGATTTGGTGGCGGGGCATTCGATCTAATTAAAGCACAAAATTAAATTACCCGTTTTTCTGAAGTACTGTAATTGCAAGGCAGTATTTGGAAAACACTGTCAAAAGAAGAGCAGCTATTTGTAACACAGACGACAGCAGATCAGCTCAGTAAGCTCACAGCCTGGTCCAAGGGCACTCACTGCAAACCCTCCAGCCACCCACCTGCATTTCACTCGTGTGTTAAGGCACAGCAGCACATCAGATATCTGAAAGACGTGCTGAGATCACAAGGCTCAGCTCAGCTCCCAGAGCTGCACGTCTCACAGGAGCAATGCACCTCTTATCTCATTACAAGCTGCAGGTCACTGCAAGCACTCCACAAGGGATGTTCACACAGACAGCAGAGCAGCAGGGCAGCAGCCCATCTCATCTCATGCCACAGCACACGGCACGGCTGCCCCTGTGGAAGGCAGCACTGCTGGCGTCCAGATGCCACAACACATGGATTTGTATTCATTTTTCATTTTCTCCAAGGGGTAAAAAAATAATAATTCACTGATCATTGCTAAGGGCATAAAAGAAATAATAGACAAAAAAAAAAGACTTTTTGCAAAACATAAACAGTAACAGGTCCATCTTGAAGGAAAAAAGCTCTGACAGCACCAGCTAGGAGCAGCAGCTCAAAGAGACAGATCTGCAGCTGCTTTCATGCCTGAGTGGGGAAGGTCACACAATAAAACAGCCCTGGAGGAGGAGTTCTGTACTGCAGTCCTGTATGTGTAACCTGGGGACAATACTCTACACTGAAGTTGAGGAACATTAAGAAAGCACTAAGAGTGGAAACACTCCAGGCATGCAACAGGTTTAATGCCAGTGAAAGCAACTGTAAGTTTAAGGAACATTCAGAAGAGCCTCAACAAAAGCAGAACTACGGTGATTCAGCACTACAGTGGAAAATAACAAGAATTCAAACCTTCAACTGCTGTGCTAAAAAGGATATATTTTCTGCTTCTCTTCATTGTATAACACATCCACCAACTGGATAACGTTTTTGTGTCGCAGTCGTCGCAGGAGCTGGATTTCCCTGCAGGAAAAGGAAAAACATCACGTTTTCAAAGCCTATTTCCTTGCTGTGGAGTGAAACTAATGTTTCTAAATCGCATGGGTCGTTACACTTCTGTGTTAGTGACTGTGTATTACGGACTGATTTAGCTTCAACTGAAGGTTACCTCTCTACACTCCTTGAGAGAAGGCTTTGTGTGCTCCTGAGCTCCAGGTTAGCCCATAGCAATGTTCCCTGGGTGCTGGGTACAAGGAGAACCCTCCCCACTAACACCATGCAGGCCCAGGTTCCCCAGCCAGGGATCCTGCTCAGCAGAAGGCAGAAGATAAGCTGCAAAACCCAGGGAAGGTGCCTTGCTGCACCTTGGCAATGGAAACTGACCCCTGGCTGCCATCTCACATCCATCGTTCCGATCTTTGTCACCTGGGATTTTGTACTCTGCCCCAAACCACCAGATTTCGGTACCTTTTACATTCAAGTCACCCTGCAGAACCCCACTGCTGCCAGCTGTAAGGAGGAGAAACAGGAGGATCAGGCTGGGCAGGTCGGAGTGCTCTGGCTGGCAGTGCAGGCACTCAGCTCCGCTCTGCTGCTCCGCTCCAGGCAGCTGCTGAACCACACACCAGCTCCTCTTCCTACCACTGCTAAGTCCCTTAGAAAGGCAGGGCCACGTTTACCAGCCTGCACTGCTGGAAGCAGCACTGCAAGGAACTCAGAGCACAGCTTCAGAAGGCAGAGCTCCTGCCCAAGCACACTGCATGGAGCTCAGAAAGCTCTGCTTGCACAATTAGACCACGTCCAGTAACGAGCCACGACCAGCACAGTGACTTGGTGCTGCACCACGACTGATTAGCAAACCAGTATCAGCTCCTCCAAAGAGCTCATAAGATGCAGGACACAAGCTGGCTTGAAGAATTAGAATAGCTGAACGGAAACCTGGAATAACAAGGTAAAGCTCAGAAGAGTGTTTAGTTTAAATGGCAGACAGATTTGCAAAGTGATGCAGCCGCTCTAATTATAGTAATGACCAAAAGGCCGGAGTGGATTAAATTAGCATAGAGCTGCAGCCAGCATTAGCAGAGCTCTAAGAAGTTTCTGCATAATGAAGGGAGACGGCTGAGCTCAGAGCCAGCAAGGGGCAGAGCAAACACCCCTGTAAGCAGCACTGCGAAGGCAGAGAGCTTCCAATATTAGGAGCACAGTTAAAATCCTCATCCCAGAGGCTCATTCCCTGCAACGCTGCTTGAAAGCTCAGACACCGATTCCTCCCACCTTTAAAAGCCTGATAAATATTTCATACTTCTGCCACTTCTTTCCCCCAGAAGGACACCGTGAACCACCAACCCCAAACAGCAGCGAAGCACAGCCACCTCTGGGGCAGGGGCCAAGCAGCCTGTTTCCCAGAGGAAAGATTACCTCTATTTTTAGTCCCTCTCGCATACTGGAAGGGCTGAGGGATGGAGGCAGCCCGGCCACAGCCACCTCCAACCCCATTTGGCTGCAGAATTTGTTGCTTAAATGGGACCTCGGTGCTTAATTTGCCAGAAGCTGCCTGTGTTTACCTCCCCCCCCCAGCCAACCACAAAGAACAGCCCACCCTGCTGCTTTCTTTGCACTTTGCACTGTGATGTTTCAGTGACAGTGCAGGGAAGGAGACCCATGTGCCTGCAGCTCATCCACGTTTTCAGGGCCTCTCCAGCTGCTGCAACTTCATCTCCTTGTACCTTCTGAAAAGCAACGTGAAATTTCAATTGTAAGCCTTGTTTTGGAGTCATATCTCCCCCAGCAGAGGGAAGGGCTCTTGGTCTGAAGCAGAGCCAGGTGCTTGGGTGCTTCACCACTCTGCACAGAGCCAGGAGGATGGCAGAAGAAAAACCAAACCTAACACAACTGATTGACTTTGTCAGACCACTGTATTTTTTACTGAAAGGAATGAGAAATAAACCTGCTTCCCCAGCAGCTGTTATTAGATTGGTATTATCATGAGGACTGCAAGCTTTCCTACATTTTCATTATGTTTTAATGAATCTACCAGAAAGATTGAACAAGAGAGATGGCGAAATGAGTGCAGCAGTGCTCCCACAGTTACCTGCACCCACAAAAAGGAGCAAGCCCAACTCCTAGAGAGGCCTCTGCTTTGAGGCCATCACTGCTGTACCCACTCACCTCACACTACCGTGTGGCTGCAACAATCTGCAATCCATGCAACTTTGTTCTACTTCTCCAGAGCACGAAGCCCCCCGGCGTACAGCAGGACAGACTGCTGGAACACAGACCCTGATTCAAACCATGAGCATCCTGGAGCAGGGAGGAGAGATCCCCTACATGGAAGGCTCCTGCGCACTGCCAGACGCACTGAGCTCATCCAGACAGACGGAGCCTCACCTCCTTGCTTTGGCAAACAGCAGGGCCTGCTGCTGCTGCTGCCAGAACAAAGCTGCTGCTCATCCTGCATGCCTGGAAGGTGCTGAGAACCCAGCAGTGCCCCTGCATGGAAACCACTGAAGCATCAGGATTCAGCCTTTGTTCCACTGAAGGTTTTTTTTTTTAAACAACTTACAAACTCGTAAAGAAATCCTTATCCACAAAGGCAAGACAGGGCTCACACCCTTTAGAACTACGTTACCTACTCCCCAGTACAAAGCTTTCAGAAGAATTGCCTTCCAGAGGAAAGATGCAGCACAGCCCATCTGAGCTGACGGCCTGCCGGGCTCTGCCTCAAGGTGCCTGAAGGTGCCTGAAGGTGCATTCCCTTCTTTGGGTTCATCAGGCTCCTCCACAGGTGCAAGCTGTTAGGATTCCACTGGTGAACCTTTTCCAGGCAAACCGAGCTTCCCAGAAGCACAGGCCCACAGCAGGTCTGAGCCAGGCAGCTCTCAGTGCCCACCTCAAGGCTCCAGGCCAAGCACGGCGCTCCTCAGCTGTGGGTGAGCACAGCGCTGTGCCACCTCCCCCGTTGGATGGGCAGGCTGGGATGAAGTCAGGCCCAGGCCATGCTGGCCTCCAGCACGCACCCTGCAGCTCGCAGCAAGCCCTTCCTTCAGCAGCGCTCTCAATTTGCAGGCCCACGTAGTGAATCCCCAAATTACAGGCCTGCTGCACATTTTCAGCCTCAGAAGAATTCTAATGAGCATATATTCAAATCTAAGTAATCACCGAGCAGGGTAAGTACAGTACAAGACACTTGGGATATGCACAGAAAGTCCCAAACACTTAATTAAAATGGGAGGCTATTAGCACGCAGTTTTATTAAATTTGTGCTGCTAGAGACAAACACTCCTCCAAATTTTCCTTCATCTTTCTGGCAATCCCACTGAAGTCCTTCCTGGCATGGAGTGGAAGCAGCAACTAGCCACAGCACCAGCTGGTTGACCAAACCACCCCAGCCTCCCTCTGCAGGGACTCAGAGCACGCAGAGCTCCCCACACTGACTTAGGAGATGTATCTCAATCCAGTGTGAGCACTGAGGGCTTACAGAGCTCTTATGGGCTCACCTCCCAGGAGCAGAACTGGATTATTTGTGGGGCTGGAGAAGAATCATCCCACCTGCTAAGATCACCCTACCATGCATTTCAGCCCCAACCCTGTCACTGCACAATGGGAGCCACATCTCCAGCCCAGGCTGCAGTGCCTGCCCTGTGTGCCCAGCCTGGGTGCAGACCTGTCCCACCCCCAGGCTGCACATCACTCCCTGCTCGTCACTGCTCCCTGTGTATTACTTGCTCGTGTAATTACCCAAGAGCTGACAGTCCAGGAACTGTTTTCTAGGGAATTTCTTGGACAACACACTGTTAATAGGAGCTTCGCCTTCACCGCTGCAGCAGCACTGAGGCATCCTGTGATAACTGGATGGGGCACGAGGCCATTATTCTAAATCAATTACATCTCTGCCATACAAACCAAGCCACCACGCAGCAAAGAGCGACACCTGCTAGAAACCGAGGTGGGAGATCAGACTGCTGGAGGAACAAGCTCCATCTTCACAGTTAAGAAAGAAGAGGAAAAGGACAACGAGGTATTTTGAGACTGAAATAGCACAGCCGCTCAGCCCCAGTGCCAGGGCGCTCCAACACGTTAGCAGCACGATGTGAAATGAACCACAGAGAGGAGGATCTGCTTCAGATGCGACTCTGGGACCTGCAGCAAAGCAAACGACTCGACTGAGGGTTCAGGAGCCCCCTCTCATCCACCTCACACAGCCAGAGAGCAGCTGCCTGCACCCTGCCCTGGCAGAACCCCCTGCCTGCACGCAGCGTTGAGGTGCTGGCAAGGCAGCGAGCACGGAGCAGCGCTTCCATGCCAGGGATGGGAGAGGAGATTTCTCATCTCAAAGGACACCAGCTGAAGTCAGGACGTTTGCACAGTTTACACAGCTCGTCACAATCCTATCTGACACGCTCCGTGCTGCAGACACCCTGCTGCAGATAAGGACAGCAGCAGGACTGCAAGTATCACTCGCTAACAGGCATTACGTATTTACTAACGAGTGAAGTAATGAGGAACTTCCAACACAGAACGGGGACAGAATGGTGCTGTTTGGTTCTACGATCTGGTTTTTATTTATTACATGCCAGCAGCTCGCAGGGTGGAAAGCACTCAGTAAAGCTGTTCAAACACAGCTGAAGAAAGCCAAACACCAACGGTGTGCGGCCAAGCAGCGTGACATTAAAAGGGATCACACAGTGCTTTCCAGCACCACCTGGAAATCAAGCTTACCGTGGTCACACGTGTTGTTAAATGCCACCATGTGCTCCCCCCACCCAACCAACAGGGCAGACCAGAAGGGTTTGATGCCTGCTCAGCAGCTCCATTCAAACAGGAGATGGTTCTCCCCGCCTGTCGCAGCAGGGCTGGATGGTTCTGATTTGCTCAGAGTTGTGTTGCAGGGGGGTAATGGCAAAAATACAGCATTTTGTCTTTTAAAAATCACCACTGACCACGCAGAGAATGAATGGGTGGCCTAAGAGAAGGGCAAGGTGACAAGAATAGGAACTTGAGCCCAAGTAAGCCCTCATTAGGAGGCAACATTGAAAACCTGCCTCCGTGCTTTGAAACAAGCAAGGCTGAGCCAGAAAAACATCCACGACCAAACAGAGCAAAACTCAGGTAGTCTGCTTCACTAACTAACCCTAATGAAGGCAAGTCAGACATTTTCAGACAGGCTGCAAAACTTTTACAGGGTTCATTCTGGGACTCAGCACCATCCCCACAGTTCTGCCATCTCCCCTGGTATCTGGGAGCCTGGCTTCACCACCAGGGAGAAAAAAATTGAAGTAAAAAAGAAACCACCTCCTTCTTCTCAGCAGAGCTGTTGATAGAAGTGAAGGGGCAGGGATGGAGCAGGGCGCCCATGCCTCTACCAGAAAAACAAGAAACATTTTTATTACACATTAACCAGCAGTTCACTCTTATTCTGAACTCGAGCCAGCAAAGGGAGGTCCCAGCACCGAGCCCTGCGCCTGTTTTGTCACCATGCCTGGCACAGAAGGTTAGAAGGCAAACCCCAGGAGCTGACACGAGGTACAGGACGTGAAGTATCTCACAGCTGAGCTCACGGACTCGAACCAAACTGAGACACAGAAACAAGACTCTGCTGGGTCAGAGCGCTGCGCTCAGCACGTCGCAGCTCAGGGCGCAGCACAAGAGTCCTCCAAACACCCCCAGCTCTCCCTCCTGCGAGGAGATAAGCCCCGAGCAAACTGCTGTGGCTGCAGGAGGGCTCTCCCCTCCCAGCAGATAAACAGCCACCTCTCGGGGCTGTAACAAACAGCTTGCTGTGGGAAAAAGGCTGCGAGGTCTTGGAGTGCAGGGCACAATGCTGCTGAAAGGGAAAGTTCCACCTAACGAGTCCCGCAAATGAAGCATAACGCTAGGCTGCTCCCCACAGAATGTTTTAATTAGTTACTTGTGCCCTGATTAATCAGTACGTAACCGGCACTTGGAAAACCTTCCAAGCACAGATCTTGAGTCACTGAAAAGAGGTTGACAGCCCTTGTCTCTATTTTACAGCTGCAGAAATGAACTGAAAAGAGCCTTGAATTGCTTCCTAAACTCATTAGCCAGAAGAGAATCCAAGAATAAAACCCAAGGCTTGCTATGCCCCCAACGCACGGGATCGCATCCCAGCACTGACGTGGGTGGCAGCAATCACTGCCTGAAGAGTTTGAGAGCACACAGCCACGGCCCAGTGCTGCTGCACTCCCATTCAGCTGAAGGAGCCCTTGAAGCTGAGCTCTCTGCCCCTGTCCCAGCCAGGACAAGGTTAGGAGCCCTCAGCCACGCAGCTGAGGATGGAGAGCATTCCTTAATACCTACACCTTGTCAAGCATTTCCAAAACACAAAGCTACGTGGTTAGTTCAAACGATGCAGAACTTCAGCTGGAAAATAAAGACCAAAGTTTAACCCCCCTCGCTTCCCAGCTACCAGAAGCATTTACTCACTTTTTCACGTTTGCCTCCCCGTTGGGAATTCTGCGTAGCTTCTTCTTCTTCAGAATTTTCACAGCTCTCCTACAGAGGGTTTCAGAGTCCAGCATCTCCTTCACTTTGCCATAAGATCCTTCTCCAAGCAAGTCTCCCATCAAGTACTTGCCGATGAGCTTGGCCCTTTTCCGCCGTGGCTGGTAGATGACTTCAGTAGAGTCGATGCGATGGATAAAAGTGTCCATCCCCACAGACATCAGCTCGCTCTCTCCAAACATACCCAGCTGCTGAGGCTCCTGCATATCCATCCTGGATTAAGTTCCTTAACCTGTCTTCCTTAAGCGCTCAGGGTTTTAATCCTGTTTGTTTGTTTCCAACACTCCCTTTTACTCCTTCTTGAAAAAAAACATCCAGAAGATTGTACAAACATTAATTAAAAAAACAAAACAAAACGAGAAAACAAAACAAACTACGAGCTGCTTCCAGCTCAAGTGGATGCTAAAAGATCCAGGTCTGCTCCAGTAACGCGTCTCTTAAGAAGAATATATAGCTCTGACCAGACACAATCAGGTTGGGACTCGCTTTTGCTCCTGGCCTGGTCCCACCTCTAGGGTTCTTTCAAGTCACCTCGGCCTTTCACTTGGCCCAGTTTGTGAAGGTAAGTGCTAGGTCATCCTGGGGACCTCAGATCGTCACATAAAACAGACCACTGCCAAGTCTCGTTCGTGGCTTTCCATTCCCAGCACAGCACAGGCACCAGCTCCCAGCAGGATGGCGGGGGAAGCACTCCTGCCCTGCAGCCTTCACCTTCCGAGCACTAGAGCAGACGTTGGGGCTTTTTTCAGCCGTTTGGAAGCTGGAACCAGGTTTCTTTGAAAGAGTTTTCAGAAACAATTCTAATTTCTTCGCTTTTCACGCCTACAAAAGTTTGAGGCCTTCGGTGCCTATTGAGATCTCCCAGGGGCATCCTTCAGCCACCTGGATTGCGCCTGGCACATGATGTGTCACCGCTGCTGTTCCCAGGCTCAGCGGGCGTTGGACAGCCAAACCCCACCGGCAGAAAGCCAAACCCCGGAGCTGCGCGGGCACAACGAGGTGCGGGACGGCTCAAGAGGCAGCAAACCTCTGCGCCAGGTGCTCCCAGCGCCCCATTCCCTGCCCAAAGGAAGGAGATGCGGGTAGAGGGACGGACTCTTCGCGGGCCACTCCACAGGTATCGGCAGGGCCGGAGAAACAGAGCAGAGCCTCCGACAAGAGGGAAGGAGGGAGGCGGGAGCCGAACGCTCTGCACGCTGCCGGGCCGCGGGGCTGAGGGGACGCTGCCGCCGGGGACCGGGCCCCGCGAGCGGCCCAGGGAAGGCCCTTCCCCGTGCGCCGGAGACGCTCCCTCAGCGCCGGGCCCCGCGCTGCGCCGCCGACACGGGGAACGGAGCGGGGAGCCCGGCGGCCTCGTCCTCCCTCCCCGCTCCCGGGCCTCGGACCGGGCCGGGCCCCGGCGCCGCGCTCCCCTGGCGTCCACCCGTCTCAGAGGAATCCCCACCGGCCACTGTCCCCGCTCTGCCCTCGCGGACTCGCCTCAGGGCCCGCTCCAGCCGAACCGCGCCCCTTTACCCCCTCCGCCGCCGCCGCAGCGCGCACGCCGCCGCCATTTTGTTTACCTCCCGCCCCCGCCCGGCCCCGCCGCGCTCCCGCCGTTGCCCCCCCCCCGGGCCTTGCGCCTCCCTGGCGACCGACGTCCGCGCCGATTGGCCTCCGCGCCGGCCCCGCCCCCGAGAGCTCGTTCTCTGATTGGCTGCGGTCCTGCCACGAGGAGGCGGAGCCGGCCCAGCGGCTTTCGCTTCCGGTTGGCTCGCGGAGTTTCCAGCCCGCCCTTTCACTCGGGTAGAGGGAAGCGCGCCGTGATAGGCTGAGGAAGCTGTCCGTCAGTGCTGTCGGCCGTAGGGGGCAAAGGGCAAAGGGCGAAGGGCGAAGGGAAGTGGTTGCCATGGAGACGGGTGGAGGAGGGAGTGGCGCCGCGCATTGGGCCTGGGCCTGGACCGCCGCGCCCTGGTCGTTCCGGGCGGGGCCTGCTGTGCAGCCCGTCCTTAGCGCTGCGCAAACCCTCCGGAACCACAGCCCGTCCTAATCCCTACGTTCGGTGCTAAACGTAACGCGCAAAACCCTTGCCGTGCGTGCAGGAATTCTGTCAGCAGAAGGGGCCCCTCTTCCCCCGCCGTGCTGCCCTCACGTACTGCCGCCATCGGCCGCCAAGGGCCGTTCTCGTGAGCACCGAGGAGTCCAGCACCCATCAGGCAGTCTCAACGTGGACTCTGTGCTCTTGGACATTAACAAATAGCAGATGGTAAACAGCTCAGTGCTGCCTTTATCTGTAGCCCTCAGAGGTGAAGCAGGGAATCAGCAGCCCTGAAATGAGGCCAGCATTGGGCTGAAGGGCAGCAGCTGCTTTCTGCTGTGTGCTGTCACTGTGCTACAGTCCTCTGCTTCTGGCCAGAAACAAAAACAGGAGAGGTTTGGATGAGTCAGAGGAGGTTCATGTGCATGGCAGCGTCCTCCAGGTGTCCACCTGGCTGCTGGAGGAGGACCCGGCCAATGAGTCTCCCACACTGCTAAACCCCGCAGTTCACCACGTCTGTCCTCCCCAACTGTCTGTCCCGACATTCTCGGGACAAAGGTGCTGTTAGTGCTGCTGTGCCTGGCTGTGTTCTCATTGCATCACTCCTTCACACCCTATCCTGACCTTTTGGCCATTTTCTTCTCTCGCAAGGACGTTATCGCCTTTCTCCTTGCTGGATCCCAGCAGCAGCATCTCAAGAGCACCACAGAGCGGCAAGAGCTGCCACCTCCTGGCCGAGCTCGTGGGCCTGCAGGGCTCCGTGTGTCCCAGCTTCAGCTTCCTCATGCCGGTGTCCCCACCTGTCCTTGCTCTGAGGCCCCTCGCATCCAAGAGCCCTGCAGAGCCTACCTTCACTCAGTTGCTCCCAGAGGCTCTGTCCTGGAAATGGCATCACCTCCAGCTGTTGCCATCTGCTTTTGGACAGTGTTAGAAAAAAAGTGCAGAAACCATTGGAAAAAGCTTTTCCAATATGTCCCATATAGTGGTTCCCTTGGGGTAAGTTGAGATTTTTGTTTGTTGGTAGAAGTTGACATTTTCGTTCTTCTGAGTTTTGCACTGAGGGGTATTTTAACCCCTTCTTCTGGAAGTGATTAAGCTCCATAGAAATCTCTATTTTTATTTAAAAAATAAGAGCAGCCTTCCAGCATACATGGCCATACACACAAGTGAGCTCAGTGAACACCACAAGAAGAACAAAGAGGGAAACCAGCAAGGTAGCACTGGGCTCCATGAGCCCCTCTCCATCTCTGAGCAGAAGGAGCTCAGGGCTGAGGACAAGAGACCGAGACAGGATCATAGAACGCTTGCACAGAAGGAGGCACAGCTGCCCCAGGACCAACAGCTCTGCATTCTCCCTGCCTCAGGGCCCTGTAACACTGTGCTTGTCTCTGCTCCCTTATAGGCTTCTCTCATGATAGTGCCTGGCCACATGTGATTTACTTCGATCTTGGCATGAAGTCCACAGTGCTGGAAAGCGATCACCCAAATTCTGGTAAATGCTGTGCTTCCCCTTCCCAAGAGGGCCGGGTTCCCAGCAGCACAAGGGCAGGATCGATTGGAAAACATCCACACAAAAGAACCCCGGATAGGAGCAGCTCCCACTGCCTCCTTTGCAGCTCCTACCGGGCTGCATCAGCTGCGCTCTGCCCCCAGGAGGTGACACTCCAGGAAGGGACTCCAGGGGGGTGACACTCCAGGGCTGAGGGGGCTTTACAGATCCCTCTGATGGTCTGGCACACACCAGCCCACACCCCCAGAGCTGTGGCTCCATTCTCCGCCTCTGTGCTGTCCCTTGTTAAAGCTGTAGGGCAGCATTGGCCCAGCTGGGTCCAGGGTACCCCAACCCAGTGGAAAGTCAGGGGATTTCCAGGCTGTGGGAAGAAACAGGAACTCAGTGCACGCACTGTGGCCAAACACCCTGACATGGCCGCAGCAACGACCCTGTAGCATGCTTGCAAGCCAGCACTGCTGGATCGGGGCCCTGATGTTCGTGTCTCTGATCCTGCTCCCCCAGGACCTGCTGTCCCCCAGAGGTCCAGCTGCCTGGGAAAGGCTTCTTCTGGGGAAGGCAGAGCACTTCCCAGGGATGCTGCTTGGGATCATAGACAAAGGTGCTTGGCACAAAGCCCATCACTGACTGCAGCAGGGGCTGTGCTGCAGCCTCATGCTCACAGGGGGGCTTTCCTTTGTGGTGCTGCTGTCTCCTCGTACAGCAACAACAACACTCACCCCAGCACAACCTCACGGAGGCATGTGCTAGTCCTTCCCTTCCTAATCCAGAGGCGGTCATTAGGATAGAGGCTTTCAGTGCTCCCTTGCTCCTCAGGAAGCTTTTAGGGGTTGGGAGGGGTCTGCAGGGTCATCAGGTTCATGTCTGAAATGGGAACTGGGGTGAGAAGTGGAAAGGAGGCGAGCGCTGTGTCATGGCCCCGACTGCTGGGATGGCACTGATCACAGGAGGAGGCTGGAGGGATCTGTGCTGGTTCTTCCTTTGTTTGCTTTGTTCACAGTTGTATCATACTAAACAAATAACTCTGGGGGATTTTAAGCCATAGAAATTCATGACTGTAGGGCAATTGTTGAGTCCCAGCCTGAACCATTGATTGAGCACCCGGGGAAAAGACCCAGTCAGCCCTGAGAGCACAAGTGAAGGCAATTCATCTGTGCAACCCAGAAGGGCTGGAGCCTGACTGTACCTCTCTTAGACCGCATTTAAGGGCTGACTGCCCCAGAAAAGGATTTCTTCCTAGAGATCCCTTCTTGGTGAAGTTTTCCCCTACGAACCTAGAATCTTCTCATGCAGGTGAGCAATTTTCTTCCCTTTCTTTCTAGCACCTTTCTGTTTTGCTGGTCCTTTCATCATCACACCTTTGTTGTAATGCCTTTCCCGTTGGACTGATCTGTCCCATTGCTACAGCGACTAATGGAGCTACAGCAATTGTTCTCATGGAGCCCATGTCCTCAAGGGAACAAGCAGAGCACTGCAGGGCAGTGCTACCTGTAAGAGGTTCTTTGGTGCTACTTTGGTGCCTGCGGCAGCATGGGGTGAGTCAGAGCAGGAGGAGGTGTTCAAGGTGTGACTTGAGAGTCAGAATCTCTCATGTTAAGCTCTGGAGAATGGATATTTAAAAACAAAACAAAACAACTCAAATGTGACACAACTGCCTTGATTAATGCACACAGGTGAATGAAGCGTTCTGAGAGCAGTGCATGTTAACAAGAGCCACAACGTGACCTTTAGGTCTGAGCAGGACAAAGAGAACTGCCGTTGGGCTGGGCAAGGGCTGGCTAAGGGCCACATCCCCAGCTGTGGTGTCTCAGGGTGCAGTGCTCAGAGGCTGTTCTGCTCCCCCTGTGGCAGGAGCCCAGCATTCAGAGGCTGCAGATAGAGGCGGCTCTGCTCTGCTGGCACCTCCCTTCTGGGAATCAGCCGGACACAGCCCTGCTCTGAAGATGCCAATGCAAAAATAGCCTTATCTGGAGTGTTTCTTTACGTGACCCCGTGGGGACTTTTGTTCTCGTTGTCCTGGGACTGAACCGGGGCAAAGATCCAACAGAAACAATTAAAAAAAGCTTTAGGAACGGGCGGGAGGCGTCGGGCAGCCTGGGGGAGTAGGAGGGGGGCAGAGCCGCTCCTCCCTCGGGGCTGCGGCGCTCCCGGGGTTCAGCACTTCACCTCTCCGCTGTCCCACAGCGCGCAACAGCCGCCCCCATCCCCACCTCGCAGGTGGGAGTAGCGGGGCGAAGGAGGAAGACCCCCGCGGTCTCCGGGAGGCGGCCGGCCGGCCAGCCCACAGCCGCTCCACGCGCCCGGCCATGCCGGCGCAGCCCGGGACCGCCGCCTCACCCTGCGGAACTTCCGCCTTCCAGGGGTGGCGCCCTCCGCCCACTTCCGCCCGGAAGTCCGTGTCCCTCCCCCAAAATGGCGGCCTCTGAGGGCGAGCCAGGAGGCGGCGGTGGTCGCCGGGCGGGAGCCTGAGCCCCCCACGCAGGTAAGGGCCGGGGGCACGGGGTGGGGGCTGGCTCTTTGTGGAGCTCCTGTTCTCGGCGGGCGGAGGCCTCCGGTATTGAGGAGCATTGCGGGAGCTCGGGGCTGCTCCCTCTGCTCCGTTCCGGCGGGCGCTGGTCCGTGTCCGGCGGGTCGGATGTGAGGGGAAAGTCCTCCCCTGGGAGCTGGTGAGGCTCCGACACCGCCCGGAGCTGCGCTGTCCCATCCCTGGCGGTGCCCAAGGCCGAGGGTGGGGCCCGGGCAGCCCGAGCTGGTAGGGAGCGCCCAGCCCACGGCTGAGGGGGTCTGGAGGGGCCCTTCCGACCGCTCCTCGGTTCTGTGAGAGGCGAAGGGGCCTCGGAGTGCTTTATGGGTCGGTGTTTTGCAGTAGCGGTCCCCCTTCCAAAGCGAAAGCCGGCCCTGTCACTTCATGCAGCCCGGTGCTGAGAATCAAACCGTGCTGTGCAGAGGCTGAGTTCTCACTACTACGCTTTGTTCAGACACTTCTGAGTCGCTACTTAAAAACCATCAGCACAGCCTCGCAGCCCGTGTCTGCCTGTTGTGGTGCGGTTCTTAATGACCCTATTAACAGCCTTTGAAGGGTAGAACTTGACTCTTAACTCCAGTGCTGTTAGCAGTCACCTGCAGTACCCAGTTGTTAACGTAATTAATTACTGATGCAGTGTTGGAGAAGGGATGCTTTCAGGCATTCCCAAATGTCCCTGGTGGGCAGTGCTGAAGCTGGTGGAGCCATGATTGGCCCCTGAAGGCTGCTGTCTAATTTGGAGTGGTGTTTCTTATCTGATTGTTTCATGCAATGGCTGGGATGGCTGACTGGTGCTGATAAAGAGGAGCGCATTTCCCCACCTGTTTTCTCTGGTAGTGTTTTTCCTCCTCTTGGAATTGCTTGTGCAGGGCTTTCGGGTGGGTGAAAGCGAAACTATGCTTTGTCAAGCAGATGTGATGCTAAACCCACAGAGCCGGACAGAAGATAGCAGAGCCAGGGAATTCTACTACACTTTTTCTTTCATGTTCAGTTCTTAATTTGATTCTTTACCCTGGAACAGGAAAGGTGCAGCCAAGTGTCACACTTCATCACGTGTCAGACATGGGACAGATGCATCTGCCAAGCCGGGTGCTCAATGAAAAGCACAGCCTTGCTCACTGCAGACTGTTTTTTTTTTAACACTGAAGCATACATGGACTGAATTTTCCTTGTAATTAATTTATTTTACTTTTAATTTTGTGTTTAAAATAGCGACCCTGTGGTTTGTTTGAGGGTTGTGTTTCCTGACTGAATGGGCCTTTTTAATGTTTAAGTTACAGAGCTCTGAAATGGGGGGTTTATAATGAAAATGCTGACACAGGTTTCAAGCTTTTTGAACAGTGACACTGTATTAAAGAGCCAACTGTGCAGCCACTGAATGCTGCACTGTGACTCTTGGTCGTGAGAGTCTGGATCTCTCTGGAAAGCAGTATAGGCTTAATTAAGAGTTTTATATTCTCCTGAAACACTTTCTCAGCTTGAAACTCTTCAGTCATTTTTGGTAACACGATCAAGATTTGTAAACACAGAGCTATGAAAGAGGCCAACACATGCCTCTTTCACAGTGTGCTGAGCCTGCCTGAAGGCTGTCTGATTAGGACTGCTGCTATGGGCTTGTGATCAGTAGAGAAGCAGGCTTTGATGTCCTGGGGTGTTTTTTCAGCAGTGTGTGAAGCAGAATACTCATAGCCTGTGTGGTAGCACTGCACAGGGTCTCAGGACCTGCTCAGCTCATGCAAAGTGTTTCTTGCAGAGCTTCTCTTGGGATTATCTCAAAAACAGTGGGCAGAGGTGAAGCGTAGAGGATCCTGGAGGTCGTGTTCCTTGGTTTTAAACCTTAGTCAGCTGTGTGCTTTCTGCTCTTCTTCCCCTTTAATTAACCAGCATTATGGCACAGTTTTGCCTTGCAGGTGTGTTCTGAGGCTGACTCCAGGAGCGTGTGCGTGGCTGAGCCTGGTGCTGCTCTGTGTGCTCCTGACTGAGCTGCTCCAGCCTCAGCTCTGGCACGTTCTCAGTCTGGGAACTTTCAACTGCCTAATATTCATCCAAGAAAATGGAAGGAACGGCACACTGGGGCAAATGCCAGCGTCAGGGCTCCAAATTGCCTTTTTCCTCCTCTTTCATTAGTTAGGTTTATGTTTCTGTGCTTTTCTTTTGAGGATTAAGGCCATCGTGACTCTTGCCGGTATCCAAACAGCGCCGAGGAGCATCCCAACGATGGGCAGAGTGAGCCTGGAGCCACAGCCTCAGCTGCTGGGAGTGCTGTGTGGCACTGACCCTCTTCCTAGGGGTGAGGGGGGCCCCGTGGAGCTGGGTGGGAGCCCCTGTCAGTGCAGTTCCCCTCTCTGTACGTGGAGGCCCTCAGAGCTATGAGGCACTTCCTCACTTGTGGTGTGATTGTTTCCATGGCAGACCCGTGTGGCTTAAATATTGCCACCGTGCTCTTCTCTTCACACCCACAGTAACGACACTTTTGCTCTGGAGAGTTCCTGATAGGGCTTAATTTCACAGGCATCTCAGATAAACTCCCTGGTTGCAGGCTGCGTGTGGGGAAATAGCAGAGCTTTGTCTGGCTGCAGGCTGTCAGCACGGCTTTTGGTGTGGATTAATGTGAAGTGCTGCAGAGCCACGAGGAGGATGTTATTTTTTTGCAAGAAGCTTGTGCTGATTTTACTTGATGTTTGTGTATTTTAATTGCAAACAACTAAACTGTTGCCTTGTGTGCAGTGAGAATGGTGCATCTTTTGGAGAGGGATTCCTTCAGTGTCCTCCAGCAAGTCAGATTCTGTCCTGACTTTATTGGCTGCTCTTGTTCTGAGTGCCTGTGCTGCAGTCTGTGCCCCCGACTGGTCTGTATGCTGGTTTTCAGCTTTTGTTTTTTCCCTGGCACTTGTAATAAAGGTTTCCTATGTGCTAATTTAAACCTGCCTGACTTCAGCCTACCTGCATGGGACAGTTTGTATTCTGCTGAGAATGCTTCCTGCCCAAAAGTGTCTTTGATTTGCAGTTTTTCTCTGCGTGGCCTTAACTTGAAACCAGGAGGGCCTGGCACTGCTGGGAAGGCAGAGCTCTTGCTGTCCTGGGAGGACAATTTATCTCCTTTGCGTGCACCACTGTGTATCTTGGATAGATCTGGCAAGAAGCTTCAGAATGATCTCAGCTCTTCTCTTTGTTTACAGACGATGTAACTCCAGCAGTTAATCTGTCCGTTTGTTTTCAGTCACCACAGTTTGCTGTTGGCTGGCATAGCCCTGCTAAGCAGTGAGCTTATCCCTGTTCCCTTCTGTCTCACTCCCAAGCCTGGTGGTGCTGTGTGCACAGGATATGGAGCTCAGTCTGTACAGAGCAGATGCACCCAATGTGCATTCTTTCTAGCTGAAAGCATTCAGGAGATGAAGGTGACTGAAGTGCTGGGTTAGCATGCCCTCAAGTGGCTCCACTTTCATCACAGATGCGTATTATTGTTATTACTTATATCTAGATTGATGTTATCCTGTGCTGTTGTATCTGAACTGAGCTGTGCTCCTCACCAGCCTGAGGATACATTTTTCTTTCTTCTCCTGTAACTTCCTAATGTTACTTGGAAGATGTTTGCATCAGGCTCATTTTCTTTCATGCTTTCTAATGCGTGAGGTTGAAGACGTGCTGGGCTGACCCTGACTTTTCCTCCTTGGTTTTCCATAGTGTGAGTCCCTGCTGGGGATGGGGCTCTGATTCAAAGCCTCCTTCCTCATTGCTCAAGGCAAAATGTTCAGCCTAAACTCTGCCCAAAAATATGGCAAGAAGAAGTGTTAAAGAGGAACTTGAAGCTGGCTCAGTCATTGAGACCTACAATCACTTTTTGTGTTGCGTGCTGCTCAGTTCCCATTTCTGAGGGCAGTTTGTGTTCAAGCTGTGCTCCTGGGGAGCCACACAGGTGGAGCAGAGCGCTGGGCTCTGTTTACATCAGGAGAGGAGCAGGATTGTGTTTCAGAGCCCTCTCTCTCGTTACAGATACACGGTAACTCAATGCTCGGCAGGTTCAGCTCTGACTGTTCTGGACCTGCCTATGGTTTCCTAGCTGTCATCTTTTAAAAGAGAACAATTTGGAGTGAGTAACAAAGGCTGAAACACAACCAGAAGGAAGTGCTCACCTGTCCCAAGCGTGCTGTGGGCTCCCACCTCTCCTGGATGCAGCTATGTGAGCTGAGCCTGCACCACAGTGCTGCTGGCGCTGACTGCTGCAGGACAGGTCCTTGTGTTCTTCTGACCTGGAATTGCTGCAGCAATTCTACACTTGTACAGAGATCAGGCTGTTAACATTTGAAATATGCTCTTTGTAACAGCTGGGCAGGAAGAATTCCATAGGAATTCCTGCCTATTGTGACCTGGGCTGAATGGCAAAGCTGTAAGCAAACTCAGTAATGTCGGAATTATTGCTGTGGCTTCATCAGGGTGACTCACGATTGCTCGCGGGGCTTTGTCACGCTCGGCAGCAGTTTCACTATGAGCCCCAGCTGCTTGGCCAAGCAGCAGCCGACCCAGCTTTGGTTCCCTGGTTGTGTAAGCACAGCTGAGTGCCATCACCCCAGGTCAGGAGGGGCACGTTGCTGCTTCTCAGCAGTACGAGCAGGGCTTTACCTGCCTGTTGTTGGGGCTCAGCTCTGTCCCTGCCGTTGCTTACACCAGGCACTGGTGTTTTCCTTTGCCTTTGCCTTCCTTATTGTGGCAGGAACCTCATCCTTAATGGTTCCAGAGCACTTTTGCTGGGTTGGAAGCTGTTACAGCGACCAGCTTTGTGGCTTATGCTCTTCATTCATTTTTTACAGCTATTTTTTAATACGTTTTGCGGCGGTGAATGAAGAAGCAAATCTAATGTGCGAAGCAAGATTCATTCCAGCAGTATTTAGGAATTCATCCTTCTGCTATTTGGTTGTTCTTTTGGTGGTTTTTAGTTGCTTACTTCCTGTGCTGCAGCTAATTCTTGGCAACAAATAACACAGCCATCCAGAAATTAGCCTAATTACTTAGCAGTTCTATTTAGGAGCATGTTGCACGTGAGGAGCTTTTGGATGCCACCAGCATTACCTCCTGGCACCCAGGACCCACGCAGGGCTGCACTGTGGCCAGAGCAGCTTCATCCCCAGCAGCTCTGCCCTGGAATTTGAGGTCACTGCTTTCTGTGATCCTGCATTTTCTTTTCTGGGTCTATAAAAAGCTTCAGCCAGTTTGTGGTTCCTGAACTCAGTGGTGCCGCGCTGCTTCTTCAGGCTTACAGAGTCAAGATTCTGAAAACCTAACAGTCAGCAAACATCCATTTTTACCGTTAGGATGTGGAAATGAGAGAGCTCTGGCTTGCAAGGAATTGCTGATATTTGTGGCTGCCCAAAGGATGCCAACACCGCCGCGCACTGGGGCCGTTCCCCCTTCTAGCATTCATGCAGCAGGCAGCTGCCCTGCTTCTGCTTGTGCTCAGACTGCACGAGTGCTTTTTGCACTCCTCCTGGCTGTGTGGCTGCATCCATCAGTCTGGTGTGGAGCTGCTGCCCTCACACAGCACTGCAGCTCTCCAGCAGTGCACTGCTCCATTGGGGATGTATTGAGGGGATCCGTCCCTTGCAGTATGACTGTGATGGGGAGCCTGTGAGGTCTGGGTGTCACTTGGTGTCACTGCATTCCTTGGGGCTCCCAACCCGTGCATCCAGCCCTCGAGACGTGCTGCTGAGGCACAGAGATGCAGGCAGGCAGAAATGCTGCTATCGATTTTCCCCTTTATAAGATCCTTTGGCTGTAGAAGTAAAGCTGTATATTTGCTACAGCTGTTACGGGAATATAACTGCTGCTGATTTCCTATCGAAAGCTGTTACAAACTGGAAGAAAGAGAAGTAAAAAAAATCCCTGAGCTTTCTGCTGAGACCAGGGCTGGTGTTTTAGAGGCACCAGAGGATGTCAATATCTCTGAAGTGTCTGTGATGCTGACCCTGGGGTTGGTGCTCCTCACCACCTCTGCTCAGCAGCAGCCAAGCTTTATTTGAAGCCATCTCCAAGGGGAAACTATCAGTGCCATTTGCAGCTCTATGTATTTGAATAAGGTCTCAGGTTTTCTGTTGCTTTGTGTTCCTTTCAGTCTGCCTGGATCGGAAGGCTGGGGGACTTTGAACAGGTCGGTGGAGGTGGCAAGCAATCCTAGCTCACCACTGCTTGGTGGGGGGATCTGGGTGTCTCAGCACGGGCTTCACTGTCAGCATGGGTCCTCTTGTCACCCACATGGAGTGGGAAGAGCAGCAGGGAGGGCTGTGGCTGAGGAGGGCTGAGGCAGAGCTGTTCTTTAAGCCAACCCTTCGGTTCCACCTGTGGTGCAGAGCCGTGATAAACCTTTGCCTTGTTTTGTGTTGAAGCCTTTCTCTCACCACTTCCTTCCTAAGATGTAAATTAAAACTTCGTAGGATCTCTTGTCAACCACCCAGTGGCATCAGAGAAAAACATAAAGCCAAAGAAGAAAGCAACCTGAAAAGCATGAGGAAAAAAGCATCTCCTGGGGTGGCTCTGCTGGAGCTCGGGCTGCTTTGCTTCATGCTGACTGAGCCTTTTTTCTGCCTGTCTTTACTGTGGGCTGGAGGTCAAAGTCTACATTTATGCAGCGCTGTTTGCAAGCTGCATTGCAATAGATGGTGTGCTTTGGGAGGGAGAATTCCTTGAATATTTCAACATCTCTGCAGTCTTTTCTGCGCAGAGCTGCTCGATAGGTGGGACAGGAGCGTGGCTCTGCCCGAGGAATCCATCTGCAGCCCTTTGTGTTTGGGAGATGTGGCATCAAGCAGCTTCTGCTTCAGCATCAGCACTCTGTGATGTGTGAGAGGGGTTCCCTCTGCTGAACGGGCTGCTGTTGGGGATGGCTGTGTGTGTGCAGCCCCTCACGAGGCTCCAGGGCTGCACATGGTGGGCAGGCTGCTTTTTGGGAACCCTGGTGCTGATGTTTGACTAATGAATCAAGAGGCCTGAGGTCAGTATATTAATTAGGGTGCCAGGGTGTTAGCTGACTGTTTTTAACTGCTTTTGCTCCCGGGCTTTATGGACTGTAAAGCCCAAGTGTGGATTTTATAACACAATAGAAAGAAACGCTTCTGGGAGTAAAAGAATGAGATCGCAGCAAATCTGTGGTCAGCGAGAAGGATCCTGGCATTTCAGGGCCTTGGTAAAGAGTATTTATTTGTTTAGCAATTAATTAAAATCCACTGTGCTTTTTTTCTGTAGTGGAATGAGCATCGTTCTTTGGAGGCCGTGTCCCACTGTGCCTTCCCAGGCTCCTGCATCGCCACATTCCAGGTGCTGCAGCATCCACGTGTGAGCCCTGCTCCCACTGCTGTCCTGCCATGGCTGCCCAGGGACAGGAGCAAACAGACACTTTAATGTTGCTTTCTGTTTCAAATGCAGGGATAATGTTGTTGGCTGAAAGGTCACTTTATTTTCATAGGGACTTTGACTCAGAGGTGACTTCACAAAGGCCTGCGATCCCGTCGGTGCCAGGGCTGTTTTGGGTCGCATTAATCTGGCTGTGAGAACTCGACCTGCCATTCACTGGGCTGAATTAAGTGCCTGCGTGCTAATAGGTGCTGATTGCTGGTGGCATGTGGGTATCTTGCAGGCCTTTGTCTGGTGTTTCAGCTGCTTCCTAACAGCTCAAGCCTGCCACGTTACTCAGTAAGCCAGCCAAATGAATGGTCTTGGGAAATGGATCGTTTTTAGCGAGGACTTTGCTCAGAAGCGCAAAATCTTTTTGTGTATGGAAAAAGGAAAATTCTTCAAGCTAAAATCCAGCACTTTACTACTGCAGGAATCACAGGCGTGCAACGATCTGCCAGATCTGTGCCCGGTGTGTGTGGTGAGGCAGGAGAGGTGCTCAATGCAAGTTCACTGTCTGGGTGAATTCCAGGTGTGGTGATGTTTGAGAGCTCAGATTTCCTGGTAAAACACCTCTCTGTTCTGGCAGGCGTTTTGCAGTCTATTTACTGATGTCTTAGCTGGGTTTGCACTCAGACCTGCTTTCTTCCCCTTCCCAAACCATAACTGTGTGTTTCTTTTCCGTCGCAGGACATGGTGCAGGGTGAAGAGCACAGATAAAGAGCCTCCTGCCGCTCTGCAGCCTGCACCCCTGGCCCTGAGGACTTCATGCAGGACAAGGGCTGATGCCCTCAGCACACGTGGCCATGGATGGGGGGAAGAGCTGCCCTCAGCACGAGCAGCAGCTCGCAGCCGATGCTCTCTGCAGCATCCCTGGCTTCTGCTCCCCGCTCGCCGTGCCGCCCATGGAGGTGAGGCTGCAGGTGACCCTGGGGAGGGAGATGCTCAGGGTTGTCCCCATGTCCCCAGGAGGAGTGTGGGCAGGGCCACCATTCCCCCACTGCATCCCGGGAGTCCTGGTGTGTGTGTGAATACAGGAGCTGTGTACCAGACTTCCTAGGCAGCCATCCGGGGGCATGAAGTATTGATTGCTAATGCTGGAAGGTTGTGCTGATGGCTTTTTCAAATGCTTTTGAAATGTGAGGGGAAAAACAGATCTGTGACTAAAATGATCCCTCTTTACATGCTGGGAGGTGCTTGGCTGCTGGAGAAAGGGCTGGAGACTTTGTGCAAGATCATACACTTTGTTTGCATGTTGCTCCTCTCTGAGAGATGCTAAAGCTGTGATTTGGCCACCTGTGTCTCTTTTGAGAGTGGCAGAGGTGAATAGAGTTGTGCTTTAGAAGCCGTTCTGGGACAAACAAGACCAAATCACTGATGTGTTCTGAACAGGGCAGGAAGCAATCCTCTGCCCCTGAAGAGCCTCCACATCCCCACAGTTCTGTTCAGAAATCACGTTTGATTTATAAACCATGTTCAGAAATAGGAAAAAAGAGGCCCATCTCCCCGAGTGCCTGGTTCTTCAGATGTGGGCACTGCAGAGGGAGTGGGAAGATGAAGAAGCATTGGAGGAAAGTTGTGCTGGTCCTCTGCTCTGACCATTCTGTGCTCTGCTTTCAGAGTTCCATGTTGGCTGCCGACTCGTGGAGTGACTGCTATCCTGCTCCTTTCCCAACCTCATCTTTCCCAAGTGAAAACCAGTGAGTGCTGTTCTCCTTTATATAATTCTCCTCCGCTCTTGCACACCCTGTGATTCAACTGTTTCTGAGTGCTTTCCTTGTTTATTTCTCGAACTGATGGGGAAATAATTGCATCACGGTCATCTTGTGGCATTTCATAAACTGCTGCATCTTGGAAAAAGCAGCAAACAACTGAAAAAAAAAAAAAAAGACAAAACACAAAGAGAGCAAAGCTTTGATTTCTGGTAAACCTGGTGGCTGTGGTGAAGGAGAAAGCCTTGTTTCTGCCTGGATTTGTTACACTAATGGAGTTCTTAAAAACACCCCGTTGTGCATCTGTAGCTTTTTGCAGACAGCATAGACAAGAAGGAACAAACTACTGGTGCTGGAGACAGGCGTGTGAGGTGACATGAAGATCTATTGCTGTGTAGGTGACTGGAAACTGGGTGAATGCTAAAATCTCTTTGTTGGAAGGCTCTGTACGACTCCTTACTGTGCAGTGCAGAGTTTGTGAGTGTTTTCCTTCAGGTTGTAGCTGATACTCTTCACTGATAAGCTCACCTCTGTGTGAAGTGATGAGTATGGGCTCGTGTGAGAAACTGTGACTTCCTCCTCAGCTGCCCTGTGCAGAAAATCACCTAGATTACATGCTGCAAATAGAATTTAGGGGGGTCTGTGTACAGCAGTAAGTGATGTTCTCATCCTTTGTCACGTACCTCTGTCCTGGGGCAGAAGGATGAACACTAGGGATGGCAGGAGGTTAAATGGCCTGGTGCCACTGGGGACACTGCTGGGACTGGGCTGCTCTGGTTTCTTTGTGAATGCAGGGAGTGGCACAGAGATGCAGGATGTGTTTTTATTTAGGTCAGAGGGGGAAGGAAGGAAAGTAGAGGGAGCGTTTGATATCGTGAGTTACTGTGTTCATAGTGCTTGAGGATTTAGTTTAACCTCCTTCCTGGGTGGATTTCTGCATGGTGCTGCAGAACAGAGATTCATCCTCATGGGTGTCCGAGTTCCAGCCTGGCTGTCAGTAGTGACACTCAGCTTCTGTGCTCAGAGGGGTGCGAGTCCTTTTGGTTCTGAATTCTGCCTGTTTCTCCTGTGCCTGGTCCTGCTCAGCCAGCAGTGAAAGGTGGGGTGTAACAGGATGCTCCTGATGTGTAACTACCTGGGAGCTGCCCCTTGGATGCTGAGTGGAACTTTGTCAGCTCCTCCAAAAGTGAGGATTCAGGAGGACTTAGCTGCTAAGTTCAGAATCTGCTTTTAGCTGGCCTGTCTGTGATTGGAAGAGAGGATACTTTTTGAGCACGATTCCTGTAAATTGCAGTTGGTGAATTCTCGAGAGAGCTGTAACACAATTTCTGTTTTGCTGTATCAAACCACAGGATCAGATTGTTTTTGTCTATTGTGTTGAGTTTTTTTTTCCTTTGACCATTTGTTCTGGTTTTGCCCTTCACTTTCCTCTTCCCCAGTGCTGCTCTTTGCTGTTTGTGTCAAATCTACTGGAAATGTTGCAGCCTTTATCCTGCAGAGACATGCCTGCTTTTAATGCAAATATATACTTATTGACTTTGTTACTATTTCTTTAGAAAGTGAGGCTCAATGTAGCCTTTATTTGCTAGAGAATTCAGCCAAGGCTACACTTCAGCTTCCTGTTTTTCATACCTTGGTAACTGTAAAAATCACCTTTCAGGTGAAATCTTCCTTATCTGTGTTTCACGGGGAAATAAAGAACTGTCCTTTCATAGCTAAAACTGCTGGATCTGTTTTGGGTGGGATACAGGGCTGGGATGTCATAGGTAGAAATCCTGGAATCTCATTTGTGAGTGGCTGTGTTTGAACATGGCTTACTCTCATGGCAACAGCTTTGTCCCAAAGCTGGTTTTTCCTGTTTCTTTTCACTAGTTTCATGCTAGAGAATTTGCTTAAAAGATACCAAAGCTTGCTTCTTTCTTTCAGGCTTTCTTAAGCTGGAAACGTAAGCAGTGCATTAAAGGTTTGTGGAAGAACAAAAGGTGTTCAAGCCTCCTGTAGGGGAGAGCTGCAGCTCAGTGAATTTCTAGGTTAACTGTCCCTGAAGAGCTGGGCTTTTTGCAGCAGTCAGCTCAGTGCTTCCCTTCCTTCAAGGAATTCTAGGTCAGCCCACTCGGTGCTGTTGCAGGCGGTGTCACACGTGTGCAAAACATATTTCTCCAAAACTGGAGCAAAGATTTCTTCCGTGGCTTCTGAAACAGGGCAACCCCTTTCTTTTCCTGCTGGTTTTCATGCACTTCTCTGCTTTACCACCTGTGAGTGGAGTGCTGCTAGCTGTGATGATAGCAGGTTCTGAAGTGCCTGAGTTGGTGCACTGACAGTGAAGAAGATTCAGTGCCTGGGCAGCCTGTGAACTCTGCTCATTGGCTTCCTGGAAACGTGGAGCTTGCATCTCCAAAAGTAGGGCTGTACCACCAGAGCATAAAGCCTTGCCAGAGTCCCCAGGGCAGGTGGAGCCAAAAGGGATTCAGATGCATCAATGAGCAGCTGATGTGAGGTTATGGCAAGCTTAAGTTGTCAAGGGATGGAAACCCAGCTCCTGGGAGGGATGTGGATTGCTCTGGCTCACCTGAGGTGTGGATTCCAGTAAGAGCCTGTCCTGCAGCATGTTCCTCTGGTTCCTGCTATTGAAAATGCAAATTGCTTTTTAATTATTATTTTTAAAGAGCAAGCAAACAAAATGCCCAAGAACTTTCCTTAGCAGTATGTGAAACAGCCTTACCCAGAGACCCACTGGCTGGACTGACATCAAATGGCTGGGGTGAGTCAGATGTCAGTTCAGGTTTGCTTTGTACCAGACTGTTCCACTGCTTCTATATTTAGAGTGGGTGGCAGCAAAAAGGCAGCTTTGCTCTTTAAAGCAATTGTCTGACATGGATATAATCCCAAGATGCTCCCTGCTCAGCTCACAAAGTCCCACAGCTTGGGGATGAAAGGAATTCTCTACTTTATTCCTTACAGAAAGGTAGGAAGCATGTGTGCAGTAGGGCTTTTTGGGTTCTGAACGCTGTATGCCTTTGTGTGCTTCCCTTTGTGTTTTCCTACAGGGAGATGTCCCTTGGGTTATGTTCCTAGATGTTCTTTTTCTTCCAGATGACTGACTTCAGCCTTGTTGCCTTGCTTTGCACGTGGGGCAGAAAGCGGAGCCCCTACCTGTTGTGTTGGCATGTGGAACCTGATTGAAACTGAGCTCTTGAGGCAGATTCTCTGTGACGGAGGGGAGGAGCAGCATTCCTTCCTTTTGGCTGTGTGGTTTCACTGGAGGGGCTGGTTTCCCATGGGATGCAGTGGGGTGGGAGCACTGAGCTGCTGCGAAGCATCGCCCTTCTGGGGGCTCAAAGCAGGGCCCTGCATTGCTGCAGATGCAGCACTCTCTGCCTGCAGAGCGCAGTGCTTCTCCAGGCCAAGCTTTATCTCAGTGCAAGAAGAAAGTGCATCTCACAGATTTCAAAGCCAAGGTTAAAGGAAACAAAACAGCATGCCAGAGCTGCTCGTTCTACAGCAGTTCAGGCCAAGGAGGTTGGGGCTGTCTTGGTTTCCTTCCTGTTACCTTGGCTGACTCCTGTGCAACCCATGAGGCACTGCAGAGGTGGGAGGCAGTGCTCACTTCTCTCTTAAAATAGTTTCTCTGGTTAGGTTGTTAAGCCAGGCTCTGTTCTTGGGCAGGGGAGAGAGGGTGAGAGCACAGCAGTTCCAGCTGGAAAGCATTTTAAACAAACCCTTCGCTGTCTATAAATACTTTACTTCCCAGAAGCTGTACACAGATTTTTAATTGGGCTGAATGGATTGAGGACACTGTCTTCAATGATGCAAAAAGGAGGGAAAATGAGCAGATAAGTGTGCTTGTATGTAAATATGTCAGTGTGGCCTATGGGTGAGGTGTTAGCCACACGTGGGGTCCCGATTGCTCCACAATACTTCAGCAGCACAGCCATCCCCAGCTCTGTTCCTGGATGGTATTTCTTTTAAAGTTTTGCTTCTCCTTCCCCTTGCTGCAGTTTATTGCTCTGAGTTCTGTAACCTTGGCACTGCGGAGAGCACACAACTGGCTGCAAGAGGAAACAGTCTGATGGGGTGAAACGTTTCAGTGATTCCAGCATGAAAACATGTTGGGTGGCGATTGCCCAAGCAGCACTGAGTGCACGGCCCTTACGGGAAGGATTACAGAGCACATTCCTGCTGCTGCAGGAGAGAGAAAGGGCTCGTGTGTGTAATAGCAGAGCAGAGGCTGCTCCTGGGGAGAAGGAGGGGAATTGCTCTCTTGCTGGTCTTCCCTCCTTTCTGCTCAGAGGAAGCTGGAGCTTGGGGCAGGGAGGCAGGAGGAGATGGCGAGTGCCCTCCCCAGCAGGGACTGATCAGAAGACCTTTCTATTCTCTCTTGTGTTAGGTCAGTAGAGATTTTGCCTTGTAATGAGGTACAGTCGATTACATCTGAAATCCATCTCCATCTGGACTAATGGTTTTGTCTGGGCTTGCATGTTCCTAACCCTTCAGTTTCTGTCTCTGCTCTGTGGCTGTACTCCCTGCAGGGGTACAAAGGGGCTGTTAGCTGTCCCAGCCTGCAGGCTTGCTGTGCTGATTGCAGGAAGGGCTGCCTTGGTTTTATGACCTGAGCAGAGGCTTGGGTATGATATTTCCATGCAACTCGATGCTTGTCCTTACGTAGCATGACTGTCAGGTCCCATCATGCTGTCACACATTAGGCCATGGGACATCTCAGATCCTCAATTTTGCTTTGTTGTCAGGGCTGAAACATCCAGCCCTGCAGACTCTTCTTTTCTGCGATGTCCTTCTCAGTTTACACAGCTTTCTGAGAACTCGATTCTTGGTCTTAAGGCAGACCCTGTAGATGTCTGATTTTTGCCTCACAGATCTCTCATCTGGATCAACTTGGCTTTTCTAAATCGACTTCCTATGTGTGTCATCCCATAATTGCCCCTTCGCTGCTGCTGCCGGAGTCTGAAGCGACCTGAGGAATGCTAAGGACCCACAGGAAGTAACTGCTTTTCCCATTTCCTTACAGGCAATATTTTAATTCCTCTCACGATTTTTATATGAATCCCATCAGCAGACCACATTTCTTGGATACAAACTATGCATCTGTGGACCCCACTGACTTCTTACCAAAAAATGGTGATTTTCCTCAGGTAAGTACGTTGCTACTGATGGCTTTGGGGAAAACAGTGCTTTATGATGGGTGTTGGCTTTTTAGGATTGTGGTGTAGAGGGGAAAGGAAGAGTGTTGTAAATTTGTCCAGTGAATTTGTTTGGACGTGTGTGTAATTGGGATGAATTGTCAGCAATAAAGAAGGTATCCGTTGGCTTGGTAGGAGCTTATCTGTGATGCATTTGCTTGTCTTTTAAAATGACATTAAATATAAACACAAAGTACACAGCAGAATCATTTTGCAAGAGGGTGTAGGTAAGTGTGAATTTGAAGATGCTTCAGTCAGTTACATCGTTTGCCTCCTAAGCTTCCTTTGCTTGTGAGCGTTGCCTGTGCTCTCACTCATTACAAGTGCTGGTTCCTGACCAGTGGCTGTTGAAGGATGGTGTTGGTGCCCAACAGAGATCCCAAGCAGCTGGTTTCTGCAGTTTGAAGGAGCAGTCTCCCTAGCTCATCTGGCATCCCACGGGAGGACCCACAGGCATCCTCACCCCGTGGATCCTTCTGGGCTGGAAGATGTTTTTCTGTAGTTTTTGAAGTCTTTCATTTGCTTTTGGCAACATCTTGCAGTAAGATTAGCTAATAATGACTGGAAAGCAGTGCTGTGAATACAGGAGGAACCGACTACATCCCTTCTAGGAGCAGATGCAGATATTAGCAGTGTCTGGCTGTTCTTTGCTGTAGTTCTTGTGTTGTTCTGTTTCAACCCAGCGTCTGAAGGTAGTAAATGTGCAGAAAGTTGCCTTGCTGTGACCTATCAGTGCAACAGCCAAGCTGAGTGACCCCGTAGTCCCAGCCCTTCTCTCTCAGTAAGTTGCTGCACTGATTACCAGGGGAGCAGATAACAGGCAGATGGAGTCTGCCATCCCCCCTCAGGCAGAGCTGTGCTTCAGACACTGCAGAGAAGCAGCCAGGTAGGAAGAGTGTGGATGGAGATGCAGGGCACCCACTGGCTTCCAGCCCCTGCCTTGTGTCCTGAGCTGTTGTGTGACTTTCTGACAAAGGACGAGAAGGGCTGGAACTGCAGCAGTGCTGTGGGGCTGGAGTGTGCTGTAAGCCACGTGCAGGAGAGTCATTTGGTGTAGATGATGCTACAAGGAACTTATGCTAGAAATTTCAGAGTAATTAATTTGGTTACTTAATGTCTCTTAATGTAACCTGATTAGCAAGTTTGCTGGGGGCTCTGTAACTGGTGACAAATCGGACCTCATAGCCTCTGAGGTGCCCAGAGATTCTCAAAGGAAACTTCAAGGTGTGAAGAGTCGTGGTTTATGTTCAGAATCTTCATCCACACCGTCTGTAAGTCAGACTTTTTTTTTCTGGTCACAAAGAAGCTTACTGGCAGAGCCAGGCTTCCTCTGAGTGTGGGAACCAGCTAATCTGCACATTGCAGCTGATCAGCCTCAGGTTTGTGAGTTGGTGTGACAGATAAGCACACCAGGGCAGCGTTTGGGCGTGTGTGAAATGGAGCTGAGTTTGTTTCCCTTTCCTCTTCTGCATTAAGGTGAAGGTTGACCTTCGCAGACGTTTCACGATGATTTCTAAGCGTGCCCTGCAAGGTGGCCCAGAGGTGCTGAGAACAGCATGAGGGTGAATGGGGCTGCATGGGAGCACTTAGTGCTGGCACTGTGCTTCAGCACATCTCAAAAACACTCCAGTAAACCCTGGTGAGCTGTTGTGACCTTCTGGATGGTTGTTTCTGTAATGCTGAATGCCAGCACACGTGTGCAGACAACCTCTTTCCTTTGTAATCTGCCTCTTCTTCCTGCATGATTCAGTAGAGATGCCTCAGCTTCTCGCTGTGCAGTGGATGTGGTGGTGTGAGCGTTGGAGCATGGGCTGACTTGGTTCAGCAGGGAAGAGCAGTTTGACTGTAAAGAGAACTTGATTCAGAAGCGTGATGTGAAGTTTATTTATAGCAGTAGGAAACAGCAAACTGATGCGTGTCTCCTCTTCTTGAGGGAGATCTGGTAATTCCTGCTAACTGCACTTCTGTTTTACTGGGGGAGAGGGGATTTGAACCTCTGTGAGACTCTGATTTCTGCAGGTTCGGATTTATGTAAGCTGGGGTTTGAGCCCTTGAAGGTGAGCCCCTGGTGTTGGCCTAAATTGAGCTTCCTGAGCGGAGCTGCTGGCAGTGCTTTGTGTTGGTGGCTCATCTGCTGCACCAGTTGATCTCCAGTGCTGGTGGTGCAGTTCTACTCTGGACCAGAGTCTTCTGCTCGGATAAAACCAGATAAGTAGATGAATTATAGCGGCATTGATCTTTGCCTCCTGCAGAATTAATTGTGGGAGGAATGAGACAGAAATGTGATCTCATCAACTTGTGGAAACCATTTTAGAAACCGTGATGGGAAGAGGGAGATGGGTCTTCTTCACAGGTCTCAGCTTGCAGGTCTGTGTAGTTTGGCTGATGGGTTTAACGGGAAAGAGGCTTAATTATTTCTTTAACTTATGTGTTTTCTAGTATGTGAGTGGTCAGTCTGCTTCCTTCCCCTGCTGTGTGCAGAAATCGATCTCGGCCAGCTTGGCAAGAGCAAGTTTTGGAAATTGCTTCTGAAAAGGAGCTGCTGCTTTATGGTGGCTGTGTGATAGAAGAGCAGAAGGGCTCCAAAACAAACAGGACATGAAACAACCTGAGGTGATTTCCAGAAAACTGCCAAGATCTTTTGCTGCTCTCTTCCTTCTGGGGAGGAAGCTGCAGAAAGGAACGAGGTGACTGCAGGCAGGTGTGTTTTTGCTTTGACCTTTTCCAAGGCAATGCTGGGAGCCTGCACCTATTACAGCATACTTGCAAGAGTTCTTCAGCTTCACATATGGCAACAGGGAAGTGTTGTCCACTGAATCTGTTGCAGCCAAACCAGCAAACAGCAGAACTTTTGCTCAGACCTTGTACTGTATAGCAGCTGGTAGTGCCATGTTTGTTCCCATTAGAAACAGCATTTCTGGAAGTTTTTCTGTTCTGTCTGGTAGTTCTCATTAAGCCTGTGTGCTGAGCTCTGCTGCTTGGGACGTTCTGGATAACCCATGGCAGTAGTCTATCAACCTGTGTGCTCTGAAACTGAGACACACTGAAAAAGACTTTTGTTAGAGCTTTGTTTTCTGACATGAAGCTGAGGCAGTGCCTTGGAGATGTGCTGTGTGCCCGGAGCTGCTGCAGTGTGGATGGATGCATGTCACCAGGTGTCTGTGTGCCTGTGCCCTGATGTGCAACAGCACTTGTTTTGTGCTCTCCTGCCTCTCGGAGGCGTTTGGTCTTCATTTATCCTCTGCTCTGCTGAGGTACAGCACCAGCTCAGCCGTTCTGAACACTCAGCTCTTGACTTCCTTCAGCTTTCTACAGGGCTTGCTCTGAGTGCTCTGACACTGGTGCTAACTCATTGATAAAACGCAGTGCTTTCTACCCAAAGGAAAGCTGATGATTTATTTTTTTTTTTTTTGCTAGGAGCCAAAATTGGAGCCTGAATCTCAGAGAGAGCAGGCAATTGACTGGAGGCAGTGACATTCATGTGGAGTCATCCGGGAACATCCTGGAGGCTTTCCATCCCTTGCTTCAGCAGTGTTTTCCATTTTACTGATTTCTTGCTTTCCCTGCTGCCAAACTGTTAAATATTAACAATTTGCCTGGAAAGCTGCAGCATTCAGAAGGTGAGGGAGCGGCTTGGCTGATTGTCTTTCCTGGTGACTGTGCAGGAAAGTACCTGTCTTTTCCTTGCTTTCCTGCTGTGGCAGGAGTGGCAAGAGCTGTTAAGCCTTGTGCTGTTCCAGCCATGCCAGACAGAGGACTGAAAGCCAAGAGAGAACATGAGGAGTTTGCATGCTTTGGTAAGAGGCTCTTGATTAAATCTGTGGTCTCTGGGCAGCCGAGATAGATTGGGTGCTTATGTGAGAGCTGTCTTCATTCTGACTACAGATTATCCTCTCATCTTTGTTACCAGAACGTTACCATCATTCTTTGATACCAAGAATGCAGTCTGTGGTCGTTCAGCAGCGCAGAGAGCTCGCTGTACCCTGGGGTTATGGTGCTCTTATGGTGTCTTAGCAGCCTGCCAGTGCTGGGCTTTGAGTGCTGTGCAGGGGGACAGAGGGGGAGAGAGGTGGAAATGCCATCTCTGATCTGAGGCCTCACACGACCCTGCAGCAGAACCCCAGCCTGGTCTTGAGCTGCGTTTAGGCAATTTCTCTTCAGAATTTTCCAGCCATGCCCAGGATACTGAAAGCGGATTGAAAAGGTCTAAAGAGCAAATGCCTGATAATTCTGTCAAGATGTTTGTGCTGTAAATGCTTCCTGTTGCCAATAGTGAGCTGAGAATTATTCCTGTGCCCTTGGGTTTGAGGAACCCAGGGTGCACAAAATGGGAAGGCTGACGTTCTTTCAGTGCTAGCATTTGGTTCCCCATCTTCTCTCTGTTTTGTTCTAGGGCTCCTCAGGCCCACCTTCAGAATGCAAAGCCTTTGCTGGGCTGAGGATGCCGTGAGTGGGAGCTGCCACACATCCTAATTGCTCTGGGAATTTCTTTTTTAGTTCAGTCACTCCCTGCTGCCACTCGGGTCTGGCAAGAAGCAATTTGTGTGCATCACAGCAGCCTCACCGAATGCCTTCTGCATGTTGGAAAAGATGCTTCATTTGCATGGTCAGAGCAGCCTAATGTGAACTTGAACTTCTTTCCTCCTCAGTATTTCAGTTTTTTTGGCTTGCCATTGGGTGATTCATCCTTGCCGCTCTGTTGGCATCCTTTTTATAAACAAGTGGCTTAAATTAAGGTTTAGAAAATAGTTGTGTGAGACCATATTGGAGTCTGATAGCATTTCTCGATCCTGGGAACTGCTGTCTTAAGCCAAAGTCTTGCACAGACACCCTGTGTGTCATCTTAAAGGAAAATATCCCCTGAAGGCACGCACAGCCTTAGAAGTCAAGGTCCTGAAGAGAAGAACTTTGGTTTCCATGGCTTTCCACCCTCTCTGCTCTTTATTCTCTAACCTCAAAGCCCGAAGTGCTCAGGAGCTGGAAACCTGTATACAGTAATTCTGTTGTAGAGGCCTTGCAGTGCTTCGTTCTGCCTGTGCTAGCTTTTGTCACTGCTGGTAGGAGCTGTTAACTGTCCCAACAAAGCACTCTATGCAGGAGGTTTTAATTTATACTCTGGTATCTGATGTCCCCAGGCTGGTGTGCATGCTAAGCTGCAGTGTGTGCCCTGGGCCTTATCTTAAAAGCAGAGGAACATCTGTTTCCCTTTGCTCAACTTGATTCAGCTTGTTCCTTATGTCTATCCAGCATAGCATTTCCCTGCGCACAGAACCTCCTCTGCTGGCTGCACGTGTCATAGAGCCACAATGAGAATGGGAGATCTGTGCAGAGGGGCTGAGCAGCATTGGAAGGCAGTTCTGAAATGAGCTCTGCTGAAACTCCTCGCTCCTTTCCTCCTGCAGCAAAACAGCTGGACGTGCACGTGGCTGCAGAGGAAGCTCAGGTACCCTCTGGGATCTGCACTGTGCCTGGGCAGGAGGAAGGGAGGAAGGCTGTGGGAGCAGTGGTGGTGCAGCCATCCACAGCGGTGCTGCAGGGATGCATTCATGCTGTGTGATCTCTGCTCAGTGTAGTGGTGCTCATAAACCAGCCCTCTCCTTGCCACCAGCCCTTGCGGTTCCCTGTCAGTCTTGTTAAAATGGGGGAATTAGCCTACTCTTAAAAAAGGTATTAATTTTTAGAAGCACTGCAGTGCACAGAGCTGTAGTGATTTAAGAGAAATCAAAGTAGCAGTTATTAAATTATATGAAGGATTTGCTTCTGACTGGTATGAAGAATTTCCTGGAATAAGAAACAACCTGGAATTTCCTATTGCTGTCCTGTACTTACATCTACAGGGAATACAGATAGCAAAATCAATTAAAGACAATTAATGGCTCTGAGGCACTTGGAACATGCTGCTTTACAAGCCCACATCTTTATTTTTTGCACTGCAGGAGCAAGTTTTTGGCCTGACTTAATGACACCTTACAAACCCTTTTGGTGAGGTGCTGCACATCCAAGGCTTCATGGAGCACAGTGTGATCGCAGCAGCGCGTCCCACCTGGCTGCAGTCAGTGCAGATCTCCTGCTTTGTGGCCACCTTCCCCATTGCTGTGTGTGTGTGCCCACCTTGCTTGCTCAGTGCCTCCTCCCCTCCAGCCTTGTTGGTTTTCATCTGTTTTGTTGGCTTTGAATGCTGCGTCCCCTCCTCGATAGGAGAGGAAGCATGGAAGCAGCCGGACTGCCTGCTGAAGTTCTTGCAAGTGCTCTTCTCTGCTTCCTCCCCTTCATAAAGCTAGCAAAAGTGGGGAAAAGCACTGGTCTGAAATGTGGATTGCTCTTCAAAAAAAGAAAAAAAAAAAAAAGCTGGTCATATAATTGAATAGCAAACCACTGGGAGATGTATTAAAATAGATGCTTTAATTCAAAGCAGAGTTGGGCTCAGTCAGTGTGATGGAGTTTCCCTGCCTGCAGTTCTGCTGGTGGTGACAGCCCTCCCTGGCAGTGCTGTGCTTCCATCCCAGGGGCTGTCAAACACCCCTCGCCTCTGCTGCTTGTCCCAAGTGCTGGTGCTCCAACCACAGCCATCACTGGGAGTGTACAGGAACACAGGAACACTCTTTTCTTTCCCCATCTCATGTGGTTATTGTGAATCCCTGAATCACTGCAGCTTGCTGCCTGCGGGTGGTGCCTTCCAGCTGCACAAAATGGACCCCAACTCTTACAGAGGGCGATGAGCTGTCAGGTCTCCTCCTGCACAGCTGTATTGGTCTGTATCATTTGTGCTTCTGCAAAGTTCAGAGAGCATGTGCTGGCAACCATCAGCACAGTCAGGCTGCTGTCCTGTAGATCCGTGATTCAAAGGCTGTGGATGAAGATTTACCTGTGAAGATCGCCTGCCAGAGCAGCTAATGGGGTTTTACATTTCAAGTTTTGGTGGAAGAGGAGACGAATCACTGCTGTGAACACTGGAATTACTCTGCTTTCCTATCCCCATTTGTCAGCGCTCTGTTCGTGAATTAATTGTGGAGAACGGAAATGCTGTGGCAAACCTCCCTTAGGATGGGATCTTAAAATATCAGGTGGTGGTTTTCCAGTTGGTTGCCTTATCTTCTGTGATTATAGCACTGCGGTATTGCAAAATCAATTCAGCACTCCTGCTATCTAAGGTGATGCCGTGTGTCTTCTTTCCTTTTGGTGTTCCAGCTTTCTTGCCTGTATTTTGCCCCATTTGTCAGCTAAGAGAAAAGGAAGAGGAAATAAAGCACCTGCTTTTTAAAGGCTGCATAAATAGCCAGACCTTGGTAGTCTTAGGTAAGAGCTGCTGGTTTAATCAGTTGCCCAGCAGGCCGGTCAGCAGCGAGTCACTAATTAAAACATTTCAGAAATACATTTGGTCTCTTTACTTCAAATGTATCATTAAAGCCCCTATCCCAACTCCAGGGCTGCTACTGGCTAATTAAAACCAATCACATTCAGATAAAAGCAGCTGTGGAAACCTGCTGCCTTTCTCCACCCGGAGCCAACTGCCCACAGAAACCAAAGGCTTCGCTTTCACTGCGGCTCCTGCGGTGTGCGCCCTGATGGCAGTGCTCTGAGTCCTGCTGCAGCACCAGAAACGTGGGCTCCTTGTGTGCAGGGGCTGCTTTTCTTTTCCTTTCTGCTTAATGCAAACCTGGAGCAGGTATTCTGCCGCTGGGCCCTGGGTTCCATGCACACAAGGTGAGGTTGCAGCCCTTGGGTGGTTTTGCAGCCCTGGGATGCAGTGTGTCTTGCTGCTCTGGGGGCAGCACTTCCTCCTCTGGTGGCACAAAGCACAGTCAACCCCCACCGTGCTTCCCTCGGGCTCAGCTGTGCAGCCCTGTGCTGTCAGCTCAGAAGCTGTTCCCATCTCTTGCAGGGCTGCCAGAGGCTTCTCTACCAGTGCCTGCTCCAAGTCTGTGGTACAGAGAAATGCCTCCCTTGTGGGATTTCCCAGCAGCTCTGGGCACGAGGCCCCAGCACCCCATGTCACAGCTCACTCAGGGCAGCCCAGGAGGCTGGAGCCACGTGGGCTGGGGCCACCTGTGCCAAAGCCAGGCAGAAAAGTTCTGCTTTTTCTTTAGTTTGTTGCTTTGTTTCGTTTTGCAGGGGCGTACTCTGCCCAATTCACTCCTTTGCCCTCTGCCTGCTTTGGGACAGCCTCCCCTTAAACATGTCACCATGGCTGAGTCCCTTTCAGATGCCCCTTCCTATGTCTTCTTAACTTCCTCACCAGAAACGCTGCTTTATTCTGTTATAAAAAATAAAGTTAACAGGGGAAGCCTTTAGAAAAAAAAGAAAAAGAAGCCCAGTGTTCCTGGATGCAGAAAAAGAACAATGAGTTAGAACAGCAAGGCTGCTCCTTTTAATGTTTAATTGCAATGCGTGGGGTGGGGCAGATCTTGGAGACAAAAGAAAGCTGTGGCTCTTCAAAAGTAAGAAGAAAAGGAGTCCTGCTGGTTACCTTTTGGGTCTGGTTGCATCACCTGAGCCCCCCAGCACTGGGGGGGGGGGTGGGCAGGAGCCCCAGCCCTGGGCCGGGTCCCCGCAGCCGTGCGGCGCAGCTTTGTTTACAGCCTATCTGTGGTTGAATTACACCACATACAGTAATTCTCCTCGCACTGCCAGTAATTTCACTGACTTACCAAGCAGGCATCATTTCCTGAAAGTCAGCCCTCGTACTTAGAGGAAGTAAGAGCACTCTCCTTCATGACTAAACACTATATGCAAATCTCGCCGGGCTCAGGACAGGCGCGCTGCATGGCTGTCCTTTTTTGCTCCATTTTCACTCCTTTCTTCTGCATGTCCAAAAAAAGCCTTGGTCAGCTCTCTGGCTGCTGTTGCTGTCATGAATGAAGATCTTTCTCCGGTATATATTGAGAAGTTCACCTTCCTGCCTGGTCTGCATCTTGCTCTGCACTCAGCAAACTGAATGCTGCTTTAAAATGTCCCAAATGCAGTTCTGGCTGAAGTTCCCGTCTCTCTTCAAGGTAACGTTTGGTTTTTATATTCTTTTCTCTTCCTTGGAGTTGCTGTTGTTTGCGAGGGGGAAACTTCAGCCTTTCCTCTGGGCTCGGGTGCTCCTGTCTGTGCTGCAGAGGGGGGGCTTCAGGGCAGCAGGAAAGCAAAGTGCTGCAGGCAGTTCCCACTGCAGATGGCTTTGTGCAGCGCAGACCCTGCTGCCATCGCTGTGAGCGTGGTGAGCAAAGCAGGGAGGAAAAGGAGCTGTGCACAGAACTGATCTGTGTTTCTGGAGCTGTAACGGCTTTCAGGGGGGTTTGATTTTTAAACCAGAAAAGCGAGGGAAGTGCTTGCAAAGCAGAGCACAGAACCCTTGAGACTGCAAGTTTATTGCTCTGTTTTTAGAAAGACTTTGGGTTTTGGCAGTGAAAAGATTTCCTTTGAGCGATCGATGGTTTGCATCGCAGCTGTGAGTTTCCTTATTCCATCTTACCTGAAACGGCCCCGGCGTTGTGACTGCTGGGAAAACACACCTCCCTCACCTGGCAGCACCACAGTGTTCATGTATGCACATCTGCCTGTGCTTATGTGGGGCTTTTCTGAAGTCCCTACAGCGTGCTGTGCCAAAAGGATGTTTGTTTCCTCTGCGTCTGGATTGCGAGCAAATAAATCATTTCTATACCGACATCTCTGATTTTTAGGACACACTGCTGCTGGCTTTAGGCTTCACCTGCTCTTGCAGTATTTTTAACAAAGGCTTTGCTTTGGTCGAAGGAGCTGTGAGTGAGGAGAAAGAGGTCGATGTCTGCGTTGCTTTCTTACCCTGCTTTCCTCTGGTCTTTCTTGGGAGTTTGTTCTTGGCTTTTCACAGCCCTGGGGTGGGATGATGATGGAAATGTTGTGTGCCAGACTGGATCCCTTGGTGCTCAGTTTCAAAGTCCTGCACGTGAGTGCTATCATCGATTTATCAAACTGCTCACTGGAGCATCTTCTGATACAGAGATCAGACGGTGATTTCAGTTCATCTGTCTCCCATGCTGGTACACTGATGTTGTTTGATCTCCAGTGTGAAAAAAGCTGCCAAGACCGATGCCCAGCAGCTGTACCTCTGCGATGGCGGCTCTTAAACCCTTACAGGACTCCCCATTGAGGGCTCACCCCGCTGTCAGGGAGTCGTCCTTTCCCTGTTTATGATGTGCCCCCTTTTGCTCCATCCCTGACACGAGCAGTTCCTTCTGAACTGTTTCCACAAGTGCAGATGTCAGAGCCTCCCCGTCCGTCCCCCTCTAACTACTGTCAGATCCTATTTCCAACGAGAGCAGCACGAAGTTCTCACTGATCAATCTTAAACAGAGACAAAATCACTCCCTCAACATGCAGTAATCTGTGCTCTGTGGGCTCTTGGGTTCTCCCCATAACATCCTCCTCTGGTTTTTGGTGCTGGTGGCACTATCCCAATTGGTGCTGTTCCATCTGCTGTTGGATCAGAGCATGTTTCTTCCTCTGCTTCAGGGCCCAGAGGTTTAGGTAACTCCTCCATACAAACTAGTGGAGTAACTAGTCAAAGCATGGCTGATAATGATGCACATTGTAGTTATCAGTACGGCTTTATGTTAAACAATTACACAGCATTCTGTGTTTACAT
This sequence comes from Centrocercus urophasianus, assembly GCF_019232065.1. NCBI lineage: Eukaryota > Metazoa > Chordata > Aves > Galliformes > Phasianidae > Centrocercus > Centrocercus urophasianus. The sequence continues at coordinate 1,047,636 of NW_024885155.1, read as the reverse complement.
GGTGCTGTTTTTCGGGGCTATGCTGTAAGCAGCACGCTGTGTCTGTGCTCTCTGGATAGCACAGCTAGGTAAGGCAGACCAGGGGACTTTGTGACTAATGCCTTGGAACGCTGTGAGAGGATGGACCAGCTCTTTGCAGAACTGATACTGTTGATTCTCCCTCTGATTTGAGGGCTGATCTCCTTATTTCAGGGTGCAGCAGCCGTGGGGCCCATGCTGGGCAGGCAGTGAGCTGGCTGGGCTTCTGCACACCTTTTCATGTTCCAGCTGGGCACCTTCCTCTTTTCAAGACCCTAAGAGGCAGCAAAGTTAATGGAAAAAAGTAAATCTCAGTGTCACAGTCTGAATCTTACTCACACAATTTGCTCTGGGTGAGAGGCTGAAGGTTGCCTGGGAGGCAGCTGTGGCTTCAGAGCTGTCTTCTCCAGGGCCAAGCAGGACATGGGTGGCAAGATGGGGAAGGGCACGTCCTGTTGGTTGTAAGTGCTGCAAAAAGGCAACTTCTGATAGCAGTCGGGAGGGAGCCTGGCCCAGCTGTTGGCCAGGAGCCCATAGGAATAATACAGGCAGGCTCAGCTGTTCCTGGTTTTGTCAGGCGGGGCGAAGTGACTTTTAAAATTGTTGGCTGCCTTTCTGCTTTGTAGTACGGAATTGGCCTTTAACTGGAAATGAGCAGTGATTTCTCCTCCTGTCTGATGCTGCGGCTCTCCTGGCAGCCGTGCTGCAGTATCATCACACTGATTTTGTTATCTGACGTAGCACAGAGCTTGAGCCAGCCGTGTGCTGGCAGTCCCAACCTCTGGGAAGAGCTGCAGGGCTGATGTGTGTTGGCTGAACATGGTGGGGTGGGAGGAAGGACCTGTGGGTCTGTCTGTGTGTCGCTCTGGGGTGCAGCCACATCCCCAGCGAGGGACTTTGTGCTCTGATGTGGCTTCAAAGTGCATCGCTCTTCATTGAGCTGCAGACAAATCTTTCTGCCAGCTGAAGTAGTGTCTCATAGAGTCACTGAATCATAGAATCACATAGGTTGGAAGGGACCTTAAAGATCATCTAGCTCAACCCCCTGCCATGCAGGGTTACTGTCCACTAGGTCAGGCTGCTCAGGATCCCAACCAGCCTGGCCTTGAGTGCCTCCAGAGATGGGGCATCCACAGCTTCTACAACCATCCAACCAACTCCTCATCCACCATATAGTCCACCCCTCAAATCCGTATCTCTGCACTTTAGAGATAAGGATGTGGTGGGGGACCGTGTCTGAGCCCTTGCCCAGGTCCAGGTAGATGACATCAGGTGCCCTTCCTTTGCCCACTGATGCTGTCACTCCGTCACAGAAAGCCACCAGATGCATCAGGCACGGCCTTCCCTTGCTGAAGCCTTGCTGCTTGGCTCAAATCACCTCCACATTTTAATGCGTCCTCCAGGAGGATCTGTTCCATGATCTTCCCAGGCACAGAGGTGAGGCTCACTGGAGTTCCCTGGGTCCTCCTTCCTCCCTTTCTTGAATATGTTTCCCTTTTTCCAGTCACCAGGGCTTTGCCTGACAGCCACGAGCGTGGAGGAGAGCTGGGTTGGTGCAGTGAGGTCAGGAGAGGTGCAGTGATCTGCACCAGGGTTGCAAACAGGTTTTTGCCTATCAGTTCTTGTCATTTGGCATTTGAAAAATCAAACAAGGAATTAATGATTGGGCGCTTTGTGATCTGGAGGCCACATGACTCAAACTGACATCATCACTGGGTCAGCACAGAATAAAACAAGTGTAAGCCGTCATGGTGCTAGGACCAGAAAATGGGCAAGGGCAGAGCCTGATCCTCATCACTGAAGCACGTTCACTTCTTGCCCAGGTCGAGGCATGTCCCAAGAAGAGTGGATTTGCTGCAGTTTATCTGGGTACAGATGCAGGTGTCCCCACTCCACGCAGCCTGCTTTGCACACATCAGTGGCTGTCATTTTATCCCAAGCCTCTGGCTGCTGCTGTGTTATGAGTTGCAATTAAACAGCTCTGTCATTATGGGCTCTGGCTGGTTCTCTGTTGGATGATTGGAACGCTTGAGTCTTTCGTGTGTCAAACTGAAACGTTTTCACCCCCCAGGGGCCATTCTAATCAAACCCAGAAGTGCGGTGACACCTTGGTGAATGCTCTGTATGTGCAGGTGTGCACAGTCTGAGTTTTGAACATTTACCAGCACTGCTGCCCAATCAGTGCTTCCTCCTCCATCGAGAAACCACGATTTTAAACCAGCGGCTGAGAGCACGTCTTCATTGACAAGTGAATTTCTGAGTTTGTGGAGTGCAAAGCAACCGAGTGCCTGGTTAACAGCAAAAAATTAAAGCTTCCTGGCTGAGCAGATGTGAGAAGGGAGCTCTCTGCTCCTCTCCCTCCTCCTCTAACTGTGGTCGTTCCTTTCATTTCAGGACTCTTCATACCTCGATGAGCTCTCCAACAATAACTCTCTCTTCTCATCTCCTGCGGATTCCCTCTCTGACATCGTGGATGCAAAGGACTGCTTGCCTGCTGACAGCCTGAACCACGTGCCAACCATATGGGATGTAAACACGTCACAGCAGAACCAAACAGAGGTACGGGCGCTCCTCTCCCATCCTCCCCATCAGACACTGAATATCTCAGGCTTCATCCCATGGTGTTTGCCCCACGGAATTAGGAAACACAACTCCCTGCAGGGCTGAAGTTGCAGTGTGTTGATGTTGATGCCAGGAGGTGTATCCCTGAAACGCTCAGCATGAGCAGGGTGGCCTGCAGCAGGAGCTCAGGAGCACTGAAGAGACGGACTTGAGGAAAAACATGACGTAGATCATTAACTGTCCCCAGCAACATCCACCGTATGTTTATTTTCCATGGCAAATGTTTTACTAATGATGACTAAAACCCAAACTGTTTCAATTTAAGACTGATCGTTTGTGTTTGCTTTGTGAGTCCAAATCCCTGCAAGCTTTCACATCCCTGAGTTTTCCTGGGCACGTGATTTTTTGGCAGTCTGAGAGCAACATGCAGTCCTGTGCGTTTTCACCAGCTTTCTGCTGTCTGTTTTCCCTCATCTGCTCGCTCACTGTTGCACAACCTGACATCAGTCCCTTCCAGCAGCCTCCAGCTGTGGTTGTTGGTGGAACTGATACCATGCACATCTGCTATCTCAGCTGTCATGGTGAATATCCAGCCCTGCAGCAGGTTCCTTTTGTGGATCGTTGTCTCTCAGAGATGGTAGGGGAAAAAAATGAAAGTGAATGCTCCAGAATGCAGTCTAACACACTTGTGCTTTAGTCACTGTTGCATTTTGAGATTCAGTTGTGTTTTTAGAGGCTGCATTTTGCTGTTAGTAATGTGTCAGACTCTGTATTTCCATGATGAAAGCTGCCTGTGTGTCAGAGCCTGGCAGTAAGAGACTTGGCAGCAGTTCTGCTCTGAACTGATCCCAGCGTGTCTCAGTGACTGGTTGAGTGCTGAAGAAGTGTGGGTTGGTGGTGAGGTTCTGGCCTGAGGTTTGGGAAATCAAAGCTCCTATCTGCCTTAGACTTTGTGATGTCTTAGGTGAGCCATGACAAGGCAGATCTTCACGTCAGGTGCCTGAGCCCTTGCTGAACCTGATGAGATCTGATGACCTCTGTAGACCTTTGCAGCATCCTCTTGACCCTCAGGGTGCCTGCAGTTGGTGGCAGGCAGTAACCCTGCCTTCCTTCCTGTCATAAACGTGCTGAAGACCAACGGTGCATGGCTGTGCAGGCAGCCAACGTGTGGTCTGGTAGCTTTGAACCAGGTTGAACGTGGAGATGGTCAGGAGGAGGAGGGCTGAGCTGTTTGAACCAAGGAAATGGCCAGAGAGTCCCTGGTCCCATTGTGTGCTGCTCTCCACATCCTCCTTGAAGCCCTCCTGGTGGCCCTTGCTGTCCTTCAGAGCACTGGCATCCAGTTAAGGCCAATTAACTCCTTTGAATTCCATTTATAAACTACTTCCTTTTGAAAAGAACCTCTGGCTATTTTAAACACTGTGTTATCTGTGTTCTCTGCATACAGAGGTGGTGGTTTGTGTTTTGTTTTTGGCCTGTTTTTGCTAAGCCTGATATTTCCTGACAAGATGTAAGTGAAGTGCAGCCCAGCCGGGAGATTTCAGTTTCATTTTTCCATGGGAGGTGTTAACTTGCAGGATGCTGGATAAATGTTTTCTTGGATTGACTGATGATGGGCAGCTGATTTATTGCCTTTTTTTAATACTCTTTTGGTTTGGTTGGAGGTGAGCTGAGCAAATGGTTGCAAAATCCTGAGTCAGTGCTTAAGTGAGAAGCTCCTTTCTGTGGCACTCAGTGCAAGACTGGGGCTTGGCTGACATCTTGCACCAATATGTACAAGCTGTTTAAACTATCCTTCCCTATCTGTCCTTACATCATCCTGCCACCATAACATTCCATGAAATTGCAGGGGTTTTGGCTTTTGCATACCCAGAGTGAAGCTGCAGTGCAGAACTGAGCATCGGTCGGGCTACACAGTTCAAACTTGGGTGGATGTGGCCCCAATGCATTGGGATGCAGTGCACCTGATGAGCTGTAGCTGTGTGGTCAGCTCTCTGCCCAGGGACAAGGAGCAGCCCTGCACTCTGCTGTCAGCGTGGCAGTTTGTTTCCTGAGACAGCACTTCAGTCCCAGATTCGTGCTGAGCAGGAGGAGCAACCCCCAAAGAGCTCTGGTGACGGGGACATGTCCATGGCAAATGGGAAGCATCCCAGAAAGTGAGAGCCCCAAAGAGCTCTGTGTAGGTACAGGTTGCTCTCTTCGAAAAACCAAACCTCTGTGTGCCATGCAGGGAGAGGTGCAGCCATAAAGAAGAGACGTGTCCATGTGTTGGCTTTGTGCATCGTTTCTGAAGCGGGCATGGAGGGAAGAGCTGCTCCATACTTAAATGTTTGCAGGGGTTAGCATGCAAAATGCATACAAAACTTGCTTAGTTTATAATGAAGTTGTGAAATACCTTTAAAAAATAGTCTGTGTCATCCATTGTGCTTTCTTACGAGAACTCGGAGCCCTTTGTAAGAGTGAGGAATCGAATTGCTCCTGAGAGATCACTGCTGGAACTTTGGTGACGTGCTGCTGCCTTTTTCCTCCATTGAATTCATTCAAAGCACTTCCAAAAAGGGACCCCCCCCCCCCCCCCCGCTGAGAGGAGGTCGTAGTTATGCTGAAGGAGGTTGGCTGGTCAGCCTGATGTGACTGCTGCTTCCCCACAGAAGTCACGGCAAGATCAGGCATAAAGGGTGAATGCAAAGAGGGAAGAAGTGGAGTGAGATCCAAATCTCTGCGCAGTTGTCGGTGGCTTTGCTGAACGCATGCATGATGTGTGTGCCTCTTAATGCTTTTAGAGAAAGGAGAAGATCAAACAGACAGGAGAGCAAGAATAGAGAAAGGAACTGTCTGAGCTCAGCCTGGAGCAGGATGTGCCGCCCAGCAGAGCTCCTGGTCCCACCTGGCTTGGTGCTCACAGCTCACTCTCAGCTCTGGGGTTCGTCCTCGGTGCTCTGAAGCACTGGGGGTTCTGTCCCTTCCTTTGTGATAGCTGAGGTGAAAAGCTGCGTGCCCAGGCTGCACTGCTGCACTTGGATAGTAGGGATTTAAGTGTTGAAGATAAGACACTGCAAAAGCAGAGCTCCGTTCCCTTCCCACAGAGCTGTGTGCCCCTCCACTGCAGCGGGATCAGAGCTTTTTTCTTGCCTAAGAAGCAGCTTTTGTACTGAGCTCAGATTTGTAGGTGGAGATGTTTCACCTGCTCTCCAGATTTGTTGGCACTGAAAATAGCTCTTCCGTCCAGCTTCCTTCTGGTAATTCTGACTCAGGCTTCCAGTAATGGAGGGTGGTTTTTTCTTTCTTTTTTTTTTTTTTTTTTTCTCTTTTTTTTTTAATTGTAGGGGAAAAAAAAAAAAAAAAGAAAAAAAAAGGAAATAATAAGAGTGTTTATGCTGAAGAACTTCCATATTTCACTTCTGCCTGTGGAGCAGGGTCTCTGAGGCTGGCGCTCCCAACAGCCTAGAGACTTGCAGCAGTGCCACTGCTGGAGCTGCTGATTGCTTTGGATGCCACGAGCTGCTGCCTTGACCTTGCTCACTGTCGGGAAATTCCAATGGGATTTTGTTTGTCAGGGCAGACAAAGGCTCTCCTCAGTTGTGCCTCCCAGCTCCCAGGGCACGGCACGGGCCAGGCAGGCTGGAGCAGCCATTGCCTGGTGCAGCAGCTGGCACCCAGCACCACCAGGGCCTGGCAGATCTCTGGGTGCTCTGGGCTCCTGGGCTTGGCTGCTGGCAGTGCTGGTGTCCATGGGTGGGCCTGAGGTAAAGGCATGCAGGCACTGGCTGTCCGGGCAGCCGATAGCAGTCCTGAACCACAGACAGGTATTAGTCAGTGCTGAGCCATGTTTGCATTCTGGTGCAATTATTTAATTTCCTTGAACGGTGTTTTAAATGCTGAAAGCGAGATTGCAAGATCATTTAGTGAAGGCATGCCTGAAGGGAAGTTTGTGAGAGCATCTTAAAAGGTTGCAGTCTGTAATGCTCAGTCCTTTCCCGGGGATGGCTTTGCTTGCAGCTTTCCTAGTTCTCCCACTTGGGTCTCTTCTCCTGTACCAGGCTTTCTGCTTCTCAGAGCAGTGCCTTTCTCTCTTCTACCAGCAAGCCCAACCCTGAGCTCTCGCTTAGACTCAATAATTCAGAATAAAACCTGTGAACTGTCAGCGAGAATCTGCGCAGCTCCTGCTATCCAGGCAAAACAGAGTGTTTGGGGATGACCTGTCTTAACATTGTGTGGTTATTACTTGGCAGAAGGACTCCTGCCCTGCAGTTGTGTTTGTGCTGTGGGAGGACACGTGTCCCTGCAGCTTCCATCATACGTGGGGATGCGCACACTTGTTGCAGGAATGCATTTCCCCGGGTCAGTTATTCCCTGTGTTTGTGTTGAGGAAGGCATGTATGGCATTGGCAGGATTTATTAGTTTTCAGAATTACTCCCCAGGGCTTGACGTGGAGGAGCAGAAAGTATTAAAGCCCTCTGACGCCATCAGAGCATAAGGTCTGAGTACAAAGCACAAATGCCTTCACAGTCGTGTTTCCATCCTTTAATTTGCTGGAGCTGAGGTTGGAGGGCGGAGGATTACAGCTGCTTTCTGACCTGCCTCCTTTCTGTTGCAGCTGTTCTCAACCAGCAGATCATTCAGTGGCTTAAACAGTTCGGACGACCGCATTGCTGCTGTCCCCAACACCCCCCTCCTCATCAGCTACCAGGTGAGAATGACATCTGCTCCAGCAGAGCCCAGCGTGAGGCTCTCAGCTTCATAACGTCACAGCGCAGAGAGGAACAATTTCGGCCGTTGTCCCCTCAGAGGGAATGAGGCAAGAAAGTCAGCCAGGTCACCACGTGCATTTCAGGTCACTGCCCTTTCCCAGAAGTGTCTTGCGTTTCCTGTGGTGGAACCTTGCTCTGCTGGAGAATTCTCCATGCTTTCCTTGCAGCTAAATCAGCACAGTCAGTAGAGGCTGTTCTTCCAGGAATCGCGTGACTTTGCTTTATGCTGCTGAGTTCCTGCTGAGTTGAGAGCTTGTCTGGGTCCTTCTTCAGGGTCAGATTAGAGCGCAGTTAGGCACAATTGATTGTAGCCCACAGCTTGCCTGAAATTCCCTAGTTCATGATGGACTGCGTGTTGAAAGTAGATCTTAAAGCACTTGCTGGGCCCCTGGGATGGTCTCTCACAGGGTGGTTTTCCTTGTGTTGCTGTAGTCTGTAAATGAGATTAATTGGGTTGGGTTGGAATAAATAATAGTTGTCTGGTGCCACGTCCATACTACAGTGAGAATGTTAACATTCGATCGATGCTGTGTTTCTTTTCAGTCTCAAGTTCCTGCAGAAGAGGAGGATGAAGGTGATGAGGAAGAAACAGAAGAGTTGGGGCAAACAGAAACCTATGCAGAATATGTACCCTCAAAGTGTGAGTGTCCTGCTATCACGTGTGTACGAGAAATGCTCTTGACTGCACTGTGGACCAACCAAGCTCACTGCTCCCTTATCTTTGTGCAGGCAGGATGTGGTGTTTGCCAAGTTTGTGACTTTGTAGGATAACTCTACTGATCCTTTGCTGGTGCTACACTGATTTCACAGGACACTTTTGTTGTCTGCTTTTAGGAGAAGCTTGGCTTGTTTTTGGCAGTCTGACATGTCAGTGAAATGAAAGAGAGTGAAGAGCAGGCACTGAGCTTGTCTCTTGTGTAGTCTGAGGCTACGGAGCAGATGAGGAGGTCTGCAGTCCTTCATGAGGTGCTCTGTGGGGATGGAGAAGTTACGTTCTGTCTCTTATGTGTTTGTGTGTGTCATTTAGCCAAGATTGGGAAGCACCACCCTGACCTCGTGGTTGAAACGAGCACCCTGTCCAGCGTTCCCCCACCCAACATCACCTACAGCCTTTCTCTGCCAAGCTCCGTTGCTGACAAAGGGTCACTCTCTGCACTACAGCTGGAAGCAATCATTTATGCCTGCCAGGTATGTGACTGCCAGGTATGGGAGTGAAGCCGATAAGATGGAGAGTTGTAAGGGTGGGTGGGAAAGCTTTAAAAAAAAAAAAAAAAAGTTGTGAAGATATATAAGTGATGTGAGCACTTGTAATAAAGGACTTAGATCGTTCACATCGGAGTCCATGCATCAGATGTTGCAAATGCTGCCCAATGTGGGGCAGATCTTTGGCTGGAACTCAAGAACAAAAGGAAAGTTTATGGTCTCTGGAAGAGTGGGCAAGCTACTTATGATGATTACAAGTATGTAGTGAAGCTGTGCAGGGAGAGACACTGTGGTGCTGGAGCAGGCCCGAAGAAGGGCAACAGGGTTTGTGAAGGGCTTGGAGAATATGTCCTACGAGGAGAGACTGAAGGGACTGGAGCTGTTTAGTCGGGGGAAGAGGTGGCTGAGGGGAGACCTTATTGCTCTCTTCCAATGTCTGAAAGGTGCTCACAGTGAGAGTCGGGTTGCTCCCTTCTCACTGGTGACAGGATGAGGGGAAATGGCCTTAAGTTGCTCCAGGGTAAGTTTAGGTTGGATATCAGGAAACACTTCTTTACAGAAAGGGTTGTTAAGCATTGGAATGGGCTCCCCAGGGTGTGGTTGAGACACCATTCCTGGGTGTGTGCTTTGGATGTGATGCTCAGGGACATGATTTAGCAGAGGGTGGTTAGAGTTAGGGTAATATGGTTAAGTTGTGGTTGGACTTGATGATCTTTAAGGTCTTTTCCAACCTGAGCAATCCTATGATTTTATTTATGACTCCACAGGAGGAGTTGCAGGAGGGTGTGCTTAAAGTTTCTGGGGCCTGGGGGCTTTTTCTACAAACTGCCTTGTGAGCTCAACCACGGTACTCTGCCATTCCTGGCATTGCTTATCTGAGCTGGAAATGCATATCTATGAGATACATGAAAGGGTTAAGTGGGGCTCTTAAAAGATCACATGAAAACAGTTTGATTTCCAATTCTGCTCTCGATTTTGCAGCAACATGAAGTTTTGTTGCCCAATGGGCAGCGAGCTGGCTTCCTCATTGGGGACGGTGCTGGAGTTGGAAAGGGCAGGACAGTTGCAGGCATCATCTTTGAAAATTATCTTAAAGGGAGGAAAAAAGCTCTTTGGTAAGTTGGGGATTTTTTCCCCTCTTTTCCCGTAAGACCTCGGAGTTGGTGTGAATCTGGGAGTAAGGAATTCCTTAATGCTGATGTTGGCTTGCTAGTTGACTCATGCTGTGGCCTTGGGTAAAGTCTTTTCCACCTCTTTGTGCCTGTTTGCTCTCTGTGAAATGGGAATATTTCCCCTGCAGCGGTGATGGAGAATGAATCACTGTGAAACAGCAAATTGTACTCCTCAAGAGTGCAGTGTGAAGCCTCTTCCTACTCTTCTGAAGTCGGTGGAGGGATATTCGTGGACTTCCCAGGTGCAGACTCGAGCCCCTAGAGTATGGGGCTTTACTGCAGAATAGACTGAACTTGTCATAAGTGCCAGACCAGAGTCTGCTGTAGGATCTTACGTTGAGGTGTGTGGGCAGTGGGAAATGTGACAGTTTCATACACCTACAATTGCTTTAGTCAGAGCTGTTAATCACTGTGCTGCCCCGACTCTCCTTAGCAGATAACCAGGCCCACGTCTTGCTTTGCAGGTTCAGCGTCTCCAATGATCTCAAGTACGATGCTGAGAGAGACCTGAAGGACATTGAAGCCTCCCACATTCCTGTGCATGCTTTGAATAAGGTAGAGGAGAGAAGCAATGCTGTTCTAGAAAATCAGCCTACGGCAGCAGTTAGATGGATCTGCTGCAGAGTGCAGAGCAGCACAGGCAATAGCAGACAGCGAGCTGCTTGCTGTTTCCTTCTCTCAGCATGTTCTTCCCACTCTGGACTCTTTTCTATTTTTATACACTCTCCAGAGCTGCTCTGTGAGTACAGAGCTGTTTCCTGCAGGGAGCACAATATGTCTCCATCCAAGTGCAAAGTTCTGCAGGGCTCAAATGCTCTTCCCCATTTCTGAAGAGTCCTACTGAGGGAGCAGCCCCCGTCGGAGGTGGCTGTGCTGTGCCCACATGGGCTAGTTTTCACTAGCTCTCGTTTCAGGCACCCTGTTTTCAGAACATGCAGATAAAGGGAGAGCATACAAACGGGCAGATCAGTGCCTGCCAGCAGACTGCAGCACAGTGCTGTGCATACAGGCATTTCCTCTGAGCTGGGTGAAGCAGAGACTTTTCAAACTTCCTTCCAGTCATCAGTGGTGAGGATGAATTATTTTTCAAAAGAAATGACCGGCAGCTGCGTAGTGTTTGGTTGCTCATGGAGCTCTGCTCAGCCTGTCTTTCAGTCTCTTGTCCAGGCCTGTGTTTGCCACGCTGCTGGCCAGCCTGCTGAAGCACTCTCCTCTGGTTTTAAACAGCACTGAACAACCAGCTCTTACAAAGTCAATGGAAACCACATGTGTTTGACACCTCTGAATGCAGTCCACGAGGAGACTGAAAGAGATATTTGTATTCAGATGGAAAGGCTTTAAATACGACACTCTTCACATCAGGACCCCGTTTTGTTTTGTTTTCCCTTATACGTTTTATTTTGTTATAGGTAGGATCCATGGCAGTGAGGCAGTGATCTCACTTGGCCAAAGAGAGAATTATTTTCTGGAAGTAATTAAAATAGATAGGAGGGATTCAAAATAATTAAACATTCCAAACTGTTGCTTAAAAAAGGAAGCAAATTCAGTTGGCCAGAAAATTGAAGGCCTGGTGTGGTCTCCACATTTCTCTACGTGCATCCAGATGTGCTGACACATTGGCAAAGGAACCTAGCCAGGCATTTAAGACCCCTGTCATCACCGTATGTCAGTGCCAAGGAGAAGTGCTAAAGATGTCAGCTGCTAGTGGTCTTTTGTCTGCTCTACTCTCACACTGGGTTTTGTTCTTGAAGGCAGGAGCATGGGCCCTCTGCAGCCACAGCAGAATCTGAAGCAGGGGCTGTGGGCTTAGAACGGGTGCAGTGCACTGTGGACAGTTGTCATGAGCCCCTCTGCTCTTTGTCTTCCTCTTTCTGCAGATTAGATATGGAGACACAGCTACCTCAGAAGGAGTCCTCTTTGCCACTTACTCTGCTCTCATTGGTGAGAGCCAGGCAGGCGGGCAGCATAGGACGCGCTTAAAACAAATTCTGGATTGGTGCAGGGAAAACTTTGATGGAGTTGTATCCTTTAAAAAAAAAAAAATAGAGAAAAGGGGAGGGTTGGAACTGTGCTTCACCAGGAGAGGAAGAGCCTGGGGCCAGCTGAGGTCACCAGGAGCAACTGTGTGGGACAGCCTTGTGCCCAGCGTCCATATTTATGAACATATGTCCTCCCCGTGCCCTTCTGTCCTCCTCCACAGTGCAGTGGAATTGAAGGAGGGGGGGAGCACAGCTGGGATTGACCTTTTCAGCTAGGACTGGCTGTTCAGGAAGCTGGAGGAGTCTGGGTTGTATTTTCTGCCATCCTCGTAATGAAAAGATGTCCTTTCTCCTTAACTGACATTCACTTTCAGATTGTATTTGATGAATGCCACAAAGCCAAAAATGCCAGCTCTACTAAAATGGGCAAAGCAGTGTTGGACCTTCAGAACAAACTGCCTCAAGCGAGGGTTGTTTACGCCAGTGCCACAGGTGAGCTTCTGTCAGCACGGAGGGGCGCCGTGTGAACACATGCCTTGGAAAGGTCCCTGGGTCTGGAGAGACGTGATGGCAAGCGAGCCTCCTTCTAGGCATTCACTTTGCTGGAGTCAATGCCATTTGCAACTGCTGTGGTTTTGCTGACAGTGGATTCTGTTCAAACAGGTGCCTCTGAGCCAAAAAACATGATCTATATGAGCCGCCTGGGAATCTGGGGGGAAGGCACCCCATTCCATGCATTTGATGAGTTCCTGCATGCAATTGAGAAGAGGTAAGTCACGTCCAGCATCCCTCTTTATCTGGCTTAACTTTTGTGGCAGTCTTTGTTTGTCCCTGAAAGGGAAGTGCTGGCCAATCGATATCTTCTTGGGAATTCCTGTTTGCTCATGAAAACAAGAAAAGTCCAAGCAATCCCAGCAGTCTCATGGCTGAGCACTCTGTACCTGCACAGTGCCAGCCTTTAAAAAGTGGAAGAGATATGCTCAGAGACAGGGCATGCTTAGAGGAAGGCAGAGACCATGGGGGTCTACAAGCTGGGCACTGTCCTCTCAGTTTCTAGAGGAAGTGAAATGGAAGGGCAGCTGCAGGAGTTGGTTTCTCCTTTAGGAAATGGGTGGAATGCGTGCTTGAGGACAGGTTGAGCCATGGGAAGTTGTTCTGCAGAATCACTCACCCGTGTTGCCCTGTGGAATAGGAAGGGCTCTCACAACTGCCTCCCTCTTCCAGGGGAGTTGGTGCAATGGAGATCGTGGCAATGGACATGAAGGTCAGTGGAATGTACATTGCCAGGCAGCTCAGCTTCACTGGAGTGACCTTCAGGATCGAGGAGATCCCGCTGGATCAGCAGTACAAGATTGTCTATGACAAAGCAGCAAAGTTGGTGAGCTGGTACCACTGCAGTGGGGAGACCAGTGTTTAATTGTGATTGGGGCATTGTCACTTGTTATGTGGGAGGGACTGAAGTCTCTGGACAGGGCCACGAGCACAAACTTTGGGGGTTTTTAATGAGAAAAAGGGTGTTATGAGAAAAAGAGGGCGTTAGCTCTCTTTAGATGAAGTAGTCTTGTACTTTTTTTACTTCTATTTACAAGTTCTGTGTTTGCAAACCAGAGCTTGCAGCATCATGCTAACGCAGAAAGAAGAGCAGACTGTCTGCTCAGCCTAACACAGCAGCATCAACACTGAAGCTAAATCAGATTATCAAACCCCAGTCTGTTCTAACAGTTGCACGTACAACAGTAATGAGCAACAAGGTATTAACTCAGCCTTTCTCGGTACTGTCTGCAGTGGGCAGAGGCCTTGATGGTGTTCCAGCAGGCAGCTGACCTGATCGGCTTGGAGTCTCGGAAATCCCTTTGGGGTCAGTTCTGGTCAGCTCACCAACGCTTCTTCAAGTATCTCTGCATTGCTGCTAAAGTCCGGCGCCTCGTTGAGCTTGCCAAGGAGGAGCTGGCAAAGGACAAGGTGTGGTATTGGAGGCTGGCTGTGTGGGCAGCAGCTGTCAGTCTTAGATTCCAAGGGAAGTCTTGTTGTCTGTAACCAAAGAGAGTTAATTGTTTCTGGGAACATTGGCAGCAATCTCTACTGGGGAGTTAATGTCAGCTTTTCTTCTGAGGCTGTTTGCTTCTGGTGAACACGAGCAAGGTGATTTGAAACAGCATCTTGGGCCATGTTTAAGCTAGAAGCGGTTCCAGCTGTTTCACCTTTAGCACAGCCCTATCCTTGCATTTATCAGGATGTGATTTAGAAATTCCTGACAGAAACTACTTAGCAAAACCAGCTTCTGAAAGCAAGTCGTCCCCTCAGTGGTGTGCAGAGAGGTTTGAAAGATGGTTCTTGATCTGCAGCCTTGCTACAGCCCAACATCCTTTGGACAGGGCCGAAGGAAGATGAGCCTGGAACCATGAGATGCAATCTCTTGAGGCTGTAGGTGCTTGCCCTGACCCCAGCTGTGCCATCCTTGTGTTTCCCTGCAGTGCATCGTCATCGGCCTGCAGTCCACGGGGGAGGCTCGCACCCGAGAAGTCCTGGATGAGAATGATGGGCACCTCAATTGTTTTGTTTCTGCTGCAGAGTGAGTTCAAACTCCTTGCTTTTCTTTCTGTGGAGGGGATGCATGGGAGGCTGGAGGCAAGTGAGAGAAAACCCTGCCCTGGGGCCACTTAGAGCCTGCAGTTCCACAAACTCACTCTCATAAAGGCCTCACCTCACATGAGCTGTAAATGGAGAGGACTCTGTTGTGTTCTTGAGGGGCTGTTTCTTTAGTGTGACTTTGAGTTCTGGATTGTTGAGGTCTCCTGTGGTCCAAACTTGCACGAACAGCCTCATCTGTCTGCACACAGAAAGGAACCAGCAGGTATAGGAGGATCAGAAACGTGGGCTCAGGTCTGCTTTGTGGGAGTCTGACTCAGGAAAACGGCGCTGTTGACAGTGAAGAAACAAGGGAGGGAATCTCATGTCGTGGCAGAGGCTGGGATGGTGACACAAAGCAGCATTGCTGGAGTGGTGGGAGGGGGCAGAGACCCAAGGAGTTCAGGTTCTGTGGTGCTGGCTTTCATGGCAAGCACAAGACAGGGGAGGTGGTGGGGTTCTACAGTTCTTCCCAGCTGAGGAGAGCTGGGAGTAAAGGCAGCATTTCAGCACCTCTCACATTGCCAGCCTGTCCCCTGGCTGCTCCTATACAGCAAGGTGATGGATTGAGCTGAGTGTCCTCTGCAGGCAGCAGAGCTATTGCTGTTGTCTTTTGAAATTGGTTTTAATGCCAGTGAAAGCAGTGAGTGATGTTAGGAACAGTGCATGTGCAGTTCAGACCGAGCTGCCTCCCTTCCTACAGGAGGCTCTGTGTTAGCCTGTGTCAGTCTCTGCTGTCTCCAATCCACCCCTGAAATACAAACACAGCTTGGTGACAGCATGCAAGGAAAATCTGTCAACTGCTTGAATCGATTTGGTCTCTTGAACTGATTTCTGCATCTCCAAATTCAGAGGAACTCAGTGAGAGAACCATGTGGTCCCTTTGAGCCTCTCTCAGCTTCCCAAAGAGAAAATCTCTGTTACTGATCACATTCACTGCTCAGCTCTGTCCCTGCTTTCGGGAGCAGGAGCAATTGGCTCAGCAGCATTGCTCAGATAACTGGATGTCTGCTGGCATCCACGGAGCCTCTAATTGCAGCGTCCTGGTTTTACAGCACTTCAGGGGATTTCTCGAGGGGAGTGTGCTGGGAAGAAGCAGTTGCTAAAAGATGCCGAGAAACAGAGTTAAAAGCTGATTGCTCAGTGAGTGAATACCAGCCCAGCCCTTTGTTCACAGGGAAAGCGGGGGAGGAAAATGAGCAAGGTCAGTGGCAGAGAGGCTCCAGATCTGAGAGTGAGCTTTGCATTGTGTACCAAGGCTCACATCAGCCAGCACGCGAGGCAGAAGGGCCGTGCCTGGTCACTGCAGTCCCTCAGCAGCCAGCCCAGGGCTCTGCCCCTTCAGGGAGCAGGGCTGTGTCCTTCCACCCCTCACACCGAGGGTCTTACAGCCCTTTCCCAGTTCCCAGCACAGCCTCCTTGTCCCACAGGCGAGTTGTCATGTCCACACCTCTCAGCTTTTGCTTTCAACATATATATATTTTTTTCAACCTTCTCTGCCTTCTCATTGCACTGGGGGTTCATCCCCATCCAACGTGATCAGCATTTAAGCATTAGTTCTTTTGTTTGCAGAGCAGACCACAGAAACATTTAATTCCCACACCTTCTGATTGCCCTGTTCACCCAAAACCACCATTTTCCCATGTCTGTGTCACTTTTCTCTACTCTGTGGGGAAGCGGGCCCATGTCCAGTTAACCAAAGGACCTGGTGGAGTGCATTTGTTGGACAGCCCAACAGTGGTCTCTGCTGTCAGAACACACAGAGGGCCTGGGACTGACTGCATTTTTCACTAGTGATGTAACAGCTTCCCAGGATCTGTTTCCTGTTTCAAACTCCCTCCTAGTTGCTGCATAAAGGTCTCCGAACTTTGGCGTGCCACATGGCAGCACGGAACCCAGGGTCTGCTCTGCTTTTGTCACAGCATCTCCCAGGATTGGCCCCTCTCCAGCAGGAAGGCTGCAGCAGAGCATTCCCAGCACTGAGTGCACAGCCTGCCCTCAGCACGCCTGTGCCACAGCTGGGGATCTGCTGTGCAGGCTGTGCTCCCAAGGCTGAGTTGCGTGTCTCCTGCGGAGCCCTTTGGTGCAACTCACTCTGTCTGCAGAGCCACGCCATAGCAGTGGCTGGCTGACCACATGCTGTAGTTGTGATGCTGGATTTACCCTTCTTAGATGAAATGTGCTGCTATCTCAGGTAACGTTGCTACGTGATGACCAGCGATGTTCCTGGTGGCTAGAATAAATTTTGCATCTTACTTTCAGAGGCGTCTTTCTATCACTAATTCAGAAGCACTTTCCTTCAACCAAAAGAAAGAGAGAAAAAGGAACTGGCATTAAAAGAAAACGTAAGAGCACACTCCACTGCCCAGCATTTGACCTCCTGCCTTGCTGCTTCACCCCAGCCACTCAGCTTTTTCTTTTCCTTTTTCCCCTTTCCCTACTTCATGCATTCGCTGCTCTGCCCTGGTTTCGGTTTGCCCTCCCGCACATCTCCTGCCACCTCCTCTCTCTTGGAGGACAGCAATCCTGTAGGTCACCACCCCCTCCTCCCCTCACCCACTTCCTGCCACCAGCATAGGGCTGAGCCTCCACCACTTGCCCAGCAGCTGCTCCCCTTCCCATGGCTGTTTCTTTCCCTGGACTGGTGGGCAGGCAGCGCTGCAGTCCTGGCTGCACGTTTCCCTCTTGCAGCAGAGGCTCCTCCACTGCCCCTTACACGTAGCATGGCAGGTGTCCTGGGGGAAAAAAAGACTTCCCTGCCAATGCATTGGCTGTGGCTGCAGGTAAGAGAAGTTTGGGAATTTCTCCTCCAGTGGGATGGGAGGAAGGGTGGACAGCAGCACAGGCAGACTGTGGAGGTTTTCCTGGCAGGTTGCTGTTGCAGAGCAGCCTGTGCAAGCTGATTTTTGTGAACCCTCTCACATGGCAGGGGCATGTCTTACTGTGCTTGGAAGTAAACAACGTCCCATCTGCAAACACCAAAACACTCTCACCTTCCCACTGCTTGCTCATTCCTCTGAAGGCAGCCAGACCTGCGGGCTCCTTCTGCTGAGGAGTCAGCACTGCTTATCACCAGATGTGTGCTATCCTGACGTGTGCGATCAGCTGCAGCCCTGATACGAATTGCCTTGTTCTTCCTTTCTCTCTCTTCCTTTCTCCTTCTCTCTCCTTCCCCCTCTCTCCCTTCCTTCCTAACTGTCCTGCCATGCTCAGGAGGCTTTCTCTCTCTGAGATAAGCCTTTCGCTGGGGGCAGGCTCAGCTGTGTTGTGATCTCTTTTCCTCTTTCTGAGCTGGCACTTGCTATTTTTGCACAAGGCTGACCCTGCTCTCTCTCCCATGCAGGCAAGCAGAGGGGCCGCTGCGCCAAGGCTCTGAAGGGCATCTGTGACCCCGTGGGGGTGATCAAGATCAGCGATGACAGCAGCACCGACTCTGACATGGGGCTCGACAGTGACTTCAACTCCTCCCCAGAGTCTGTGCTTGAGACCGACGATGTCATCTTCATTGAGCACGCCTTCAATGGCTTTGTGACCGAGAGCAGAAGTAAGCAGAGCCAGCAGCAGGGATTGGCTCCCTTCTCACCGATGGCAGCTCCTCTGATTTGCAATTTCCAGGTGACTCTAAACTTTTGCATTTCATTTGCAGGTAATTTTCACATGCTGCCTTCACATAAAGAGATGCATGGCCTGAGAGAACTGGAGCATGTGGAAAAGATGAAGCAGGACCTACTAGCAAAAGTAAAAGCACTGGGCAAAGAGCTACCTCTCAATACCTTGGATGAACTGATCAATCACTTTGGGGGACCGGAGCACGTGGCTGAGGTACCCCTTCACAGTGGAGTGTATTTGGGTGGCATGAGTTAACAGGAAGAAGGCCAGCAGAGGGAGTTGCAGCTGGAAGAGAGCTTGCTTTCCTTCCTGGCTGTCTGAAAATCCTGTTGTGGATTGACCTCCTGAACACCCCGTACTGGTGCCCTGTGTAGGTCTGCCCTCTCTGATAACAGCCCCTCTCTTTTCTGTGCAGATGACTGGGCGAAAGGGCCGGGTGGTTTGCAGGCCAGATGGCTCTGTCATGTTTGAGTCTCGTGCAGAGCAAGGCCTCTCTATTGACCACGTCAACCTGAAGGAGAAGGAGCGTTTTATGAGTGGGGAGAAGGTGAGTTAGGTGTGAGCCAAGGAAACCTCCAAACCTCTGCATGGAGCGTGCAGAGGTGAGGGAAGGGAAAGGTGTCTGCCTGCTTTTGCCTTGCCAGCCTTAGATCAGCAAAGCTCTGCACCTTCTGTCTGCCTGTGCCTGTCCTGCTGGGAGGCGACAAGGAGGCCCGTGGGCTGCCATCGTCCTTTGGGCTGTTCCTCCTAACAGTTTTGCAAACATACAGGGACCTCACACCCCTTTCTCATATATTCTCTCTCTTTCAGCTTGTAGCAATAATCTCGGAGGCCTCCAGCTCAGGAATCTCTCTCCAAGCAGACAGAAGGGTGAAAAACCAGAAGCGCCGGGTCCACATGACACTGGAGCTGCCCTGGAGTGCAGACCGCGCCATTCAGCAGTTCGGTGAGGGCTGAGGCTCTCTGGTCACTGCCCCCTTCCCCCGAGCACAGTGCAGATGGTGAAACCTTGAAATGGAAAAGCGTGTGTGGCCTCCTGTGCCAGGCTGGAGCTGCAGTCCTCCAGCTTTCTGAGAGATGTCAGCTTTCAGAGCACAGTTCTCCTCTGCTTTGCTTTGGGGGCAATCCAGACACACAGCAGTGGTGTCTGACTGAATTTTTGGAGAGGGTTTGTGTTGACTTCGGAAGTGGTTTGCTGTATGGAAAGGGAAAAGCCTTCCTATCTATACGTGGGAGCAGAGGGCATCTCCATAAACATGCTTGAAGGTTTCTGTTCCATCCTGTAGGCTCTGTAGGATGAGAAGAGCAAGTTCCTCAGTAGGTGAGCACAAAAGAATTAGTGCATTCTGTAGCTCAAACCTGGAGCTGGAGGGCTGTAAACTCAACTCTGACAAGGTCTCAGCAGCAACAGTGATGAATGCTGTACCTGTGGAGGGCAAACTGAAACCAGAGCTGTACCTCTGTCCTTTTACCCCAAAGGAAAGACCTGTTCTGAAACCAGCATGACATGGAAAGTTGTTCTGCCTCTCACCTGCTCAGCTTCTCTTCATTACCAAACAGGCTGCACCAACCTCTCCTTTCCCTTCTCTTCTCGTGTCCCTGTAGGTCGGACGCACCGATCAAACCAAGTTTCTGCTCCAGAGTATGTCTTCCTTATCTCTGAGCTTGCTGGAGAGAGGAGGTTTGCCTCCATCGTGGCAAAACGTCTGGAGAGCCTAGTAGGTGCCCTGCAGCAAATAAATTACTGCTTTAACTCCTTTCTGACTGGCTTCCATTCCAATATGCTTACTGGCATGGCCACTGTAAGTAGGGGGAGGGATTGCATCACCCCCTGACTTGAAAGCTGAGGAATGCAGAAGGCCTTTGACATCCTCCTAAGATTTTGAAAAGGAAGTAAAGAATAACCAAGGCAACAGGAGGATACTGGAGGAAGCAGAATTTCAGATGCTGGAATTCCCCCCATACTATTACAGGAGTGCACACCCACCTATTTCCAGAAAGCCAATGAAATAACATATGGAGTAATTTATTAGACTCTTTCATTTTAATTCCCTTCTGATAAATCCCCAAATGCTTTGGTAAACTCCCAGTGCTCCAGAAAATCACTGCCTGCCTGCAGCACATTCAGTATCAGACTCTCCTGATGCTGCCTGGCCTTGGTGTCCTGGTTTCTGCTGGGACAGAGGAGTGGGTTTTTTCTTTCATACTGTCTGGCACGATGCTACGTTTTGGCTTTGAGAGAAATACAATGTTGATAACACTGATGCTTTGGCTGTTGCTGAGCAGTGCTGCACAGAGCCAAGGACATTTCGG
The DNA here is from genome assembly GCF_019232065.1 of Centrocercus urophasianus. Classification (NCBI taxonomy): domain Eukaryota; kingdom Metazoa; phylum Chordata; class Aves; order Galliformes; family Phasianidae; genus Centrocercus; species Centrocercus urophasianus. Next base: position 1,027,400 of record NW_024885155.1, on the reverse strand, counting down.
CTCATCATAATGTCCTACCAGCGAGGGGAGCTGGGGTGGGGGGTCAGACCCAGGGCAGCTGACCTGCACTCACAAAGGGTGACTCCAAAGCATATGAGATCATGTGAAAAAACTTCAGGAACTGTGAGGTGTTGGCCAGGGGGCAGCTGCTGCTCGGGGACTGTGGTGACACTGCGGTGCTGAGCAGCTGCCCAGTTAAACCATGGCATTTGGCCGTCCTTGGCAGGTGTTTTGTAGCAGCTAAAAGCAAGAATTTTGTGCTTGGTCTGTCTTCCTAGGGTGCCTTAACTCATGGAGACCGGAGGGCCACTGAATCCCGAGACCTCAGCAAGTACAACTTTGAGAATAAGGTAACTTGCAGCTGTTCTCAAGGCAGCTCAGCCAAGGAGGGGTCAAAGCAGTAAGCGAGTGCCTTCAGTAGGAGCCAGGGACAGGCAGATCGTTGCTGGCATCTACAGGCAGGATCTGGCCTAGCAGCATCAGCACCCCAAGTGTGGCATCCAGAACTGAGTTGCTCCGCAAGGGGACAGCCCCTGTCCCCAGGGGAGCTGATGTCACTGCTGGATGAGGGTGTGCAGGGTCCTGCACTCTGGGCCCTGGGGGCAGGGTACATCCCTGACCCACAGCATCCCTCAGCACAGCCCTCTCTTACTGGGGTTTCTCCAAGTCATTTCCTCCCATGCGTTACTCTCGTCTCCTTTCACAGTATGGGGCTAAAGCACTAGACAGAGTTCTCTCCACTATCCTCAACTACACGGAGAACAGAGTTCCTGTGCCCAAGAGCTATGAGAGAGGAGAGGCTGCGTTTTTCCAGGGTAAGAACATCATCAGCTCCAGGGTTTCTGCTGCATCTTTCTGGCCAGGTCGATTTCAGGGTTGGGATGTCTGAAGAAAGAAAACAGCAGCTGGGAGTAGAAACTCAGAGGGAACGCTGCCACTGACCTACAGGCTCAGTGCTCATGCAGATACGTGTCATCCTGCCAAGCAGAGGGGAAAATGGACGTGGGGCAGACTTAACTGTGAAATAATGGGTACTGAAGGGGAAGTGTTACTGTTAGGGATGGGGTGACCCTAAAATACTCAAGCTGCTTTCTCTTTTTCCAGAAATGAAGCAAGGTCTTATCTCTGTGGGGATCTGCTGCAATCAGTTGAAGTATGGCACTGTCTCAGTAGAGAAAGGTACGTGTCTTATTTTTCCTGGCCAGTGTAAGGGAGAAATGGAAGAGGCATTGCTGTGGCCCTCCCACCCCACCTGCACCAGAACACAGCCTCAAGGAGCTTGCTGTGCAGGCAGGGCAGAACATGGCACTGCTGCTGTGAGGGCAGAGTCTGGTAGGGTATAGTCCAGGCTGCAGATTGCATTTCCCTGCAGCAACCTGGCAGCTGGCAGCCTGGAGGAGCAGCCCTTGGGCTGCTCTCTTATGCACTGCTGCTGTGCTGCTCTGAAGAAGGGTGGGGATTCTCTTTTTGGATGTCTTTGGGAACGTGCTGGTCAGCCAGCTACTCATCTTCCCTGCCCTGCTGCCCTCTTGCAGACTGCTCCATCACCAAGTTCCTCAACCGGATCCTGGGCCTGGAGGTGGACAAGCAGAACATGCTGTTCCAGTATTTCTCTGATACCTTTGACTATCTGATTGAAAAGGACAAGAAGGAGGGCAAATATGACATGGGCATCCTAGGTAAGGAGGAAAGGGGTGATCAGGCTTCTTACACTGCACCTCTGAGGTTCCCTGCTCCTCCCTGTGCTGACCACTGGCTATTCCTCTGTTCCCATCGCCTACTCAGGTGCTGGAGGGTCCCAGCTCCACATAGCACAGATCCTAAGACTCCTGTGCAGGAAGGGGAGGTGGCACAGGGAGATGGATCTTACACCTGGGCATGTGTTTTGGTCTTTCTTTGTGCTACAGATTTAGCTCCAGGAATTGATGAGATCTACGAGGAAAGCAAGGAGGTCTTTCTGACCCCTGGGCACCCGCAGGATGGGCAGGTTGTGTTTTATAAGGTAGGCAGCCTGCACTGCTGTTTCTGCAGTCCAGTTTTCTCTGTTGCTTTCCATGCTGGAGCTGTGAGCTGCTGGATCTCTCCCCCTGCCCCATGGCTGTTTGTCATGCTTGTGTCATGTTTGCTGTGGTCGTGAGTAGGTCACTGATGCTGGGAATCACAGAGGAGGCAAGGAGAGGCCCTGTGCTGCCTAGGGGCTCTCTGGGCTGTAATGCCCTGGAGTGTAGCCTGGTAGAGCCTATTTCCTCCTCAGTTTGTGCTGAGGAGGGAGTGTTTTGTGAGAACAGACGTTGGTGCTTTTGTCCCATGCTCTGAAGTTACAGAATCCGTGTTTGTCCTCATTTAGATCAGTGTTGACAGAGGACTGAAGTGGGAGGAAGCTTATGAGAAGTCACTGAAACTGACGGGATCTTATGATGGGTTCTACCTCTCCTACAAGGTAGGTTCTGGGGCTCTGCTGGGATGGCACCCCAGCTGAGAGGATGATGGCTCCTCACAGGAGGTCTGTCATGGCCCTTGGGCTGTGTCTGACCTCGTGCTGGGGGCTGGGAGATGCCTCCAAGCACTGCATCACGGAGAAGGGTGGGTTCAGACAAGGGCCTGGGGGAGGAAACCCATGTGACTGTAACCATCAGCTCTGCCCCAACAGACACGAGGCAACAAATACACCTGTCTGCTGGCAGAGCAGGGCCGTGGCAAGAACTTCATCCTCTACAAGCCAAATATTGGGAAGCAGAGCCAGCCTGAGAGCTTGGACAGTCTGCACAAGAAGTACCGGCAGGTAGGCGGGAGCTGCAGTCCTGCAGCGTGGGGAGAGGGACGAGCATCCTTCTCTGAGCAGGGCTGGCTGAAGGACATTCATGTAACCCTTCTCCTATCCCTGTTGTGTGTCAGGCAGAAGCAGTGGTAGCACCTGGGTGTGCTGCCTCCCAGTCCTGCATTTCAGGTGTCAGCTGTATGTCAGACAGTGGAAAATCCTGACCCTCTGCCTGTAATTCCTTCTTCTGCAGGTGACACCGGATGAAGCCAAGGAGCACTGGGAGAGCTGTTATCACTTCTCCTTGAAGAAGTGCAACCATGCTGTCTGGTAAGGGATGCACACCCCAAACCTGCCCAGCTCTCAGGGTGGGGAGCTTATCCTGTGCTTCCCAACAGTGCTGTTGGGGTCTGGGCTGTAGCAGGGAGTGGGGGACGTGCTATGGAGGCAGTGGGTGTAACAATCTGCCGTGCTGATTCAGGTCATTTTCTCCCATTTGAAGGAACAGGAGCTGCAAGCTGATCCAGGAGGGGAAAGAATGTTTCCAGGGCATGCGCCTGCGTCACTACTACATGCTGTGCGGAGCCCTGCTGAGGGTGTGGAGCAGGATTGCCAGCATCATGGCAGACATCACTAACACCAGCTACCTGCAGATCGTCCGCCTCAAGACCAAGGAGAAGAAGAAACAAGTTGGTGGGTGAAATGTGGGGAAGGGAGCGGCGGCATGAGCGGGCCCTGGTACTTCTGCCTCTGTCCCCACGGCCCTCCCTGCCTTCCTGAAGTGCTGTGGGGACTGAGGCACGTTCCTCCCTTAGGGATAAAGATCCCCGAGAGCTGTGTTCGGAAGGTGCTGGAGGAGCTGAAGCAGATGGATGAGAACGTGAAGCGGAAGCACAACCGACTCCTCCAGGCACAAGAGCAGAGCCTGCAGTTCTCCCTCCCCCTGCACGGGAGGCAGCAGCCCCTGGACCTCACGCACGCAGCGCCTGGGCTCTCCCTACCGCAGCACTCCCTGCGCCAGGACGAGATCCTGGACCTGACCTACAGCCCTCCCAGCGACAGCATTCCTGACGTGATGAACCCGGAGCCCAGCCCTCTGTGCTTCCCCCCGGAGCCTGTGCTCCAGCCCCACCAGCAGCACGGATCTCCCTTTGGCTTCGGCCACCTTTCTGCCTTCAAGAGCCCGGACACCATCCTGGAGGGCAGCGTGCCTCTGAGCTCTTCCCTGCAAGAACATCAGCCCCTGCCTCACCCTGAGCCCTCACAGACTCTGCAGCAGCAGGAAGATTTTGTTCAACAGGATGGAAACATCAATTTCAGAGAGATCCTGGAGGACATGCTGAGGACGTTCAATGGGGCCCCTCAAGAGAACATTCTCCCCCAGGAGCGCCAGAGCGTGATCCAGTTCAGTGGGCTTTTCCCAAACTTCTGAGAGCCTCTGGGTGCACCGGGCGACTCTCAGCCACTGCAAATCCATATCCTTTGGTGCAGAGATGAGGGCTAGGGAGCCCTGGCTTTTCTACTGGTTTGGACTGATCCGTTTCTTTTATTGAGGGAAGAAGAAAAAAAAAATTATAGTTCCTTAAAGCAAAGTTTATTTATATATAATATACAGTCAGGCATGTATAGATTTGTATATAACGTGCTTGGGGGTAGTTGAGTGCTGCCGAGTTCAGCTGATCTGGACTGATGGTCTCTGCTGTGTTCCAGTCCTGCTCACGGGTCAGCGCTGTGTGAGACCAAGGAGAGACACCCATCCCCTGCAGACTACTGAGTTTCCAAGCCAAGTCGTGCCTCTCTCAGCCCAGAGCACTGCAGCTGCAGCCCCTGAAGCTGCCTCAGCTTTGCAGCAGTTGCAGGAACTGACTGCACCAGCACCTAATTAGCCGGGATCGTGGCAGAGCTGCTGAGTTTGGCACAGCTCAGCCAGGCTGGGACCACGCAGGGATTGCCTGGAGCGTGGGGGCCGTGAGTCCCACTGACCTCTCCTGAGCCTGCAGGGCTGCTGCAGCTGGCCGTGCTTTTCCCACATTTTGCTGTCTTGTGCTTTTTGTCCTGGCCTTCTCCCCAGCCCTGTGCTGCAGGGCTTCTTGGCTGGGACGGGGACGGCCCGGCTGTGTCACCCAGCACTGCTCTCAGCCCCAGGTCCCTGGCGAGCACAGGGATGTGCAGTATTGCTGCTCATGCTGCATATCCAACCTCCAATACCAAAGAGCAAACGTCTGCTTTGCACTGCACTGCCCCACATCCCCACCTGCCCCAGCAGCAAGGTGGGCAGCTGCCCCCCAGCACAGAGGGCACCGCTGCCAGCCCTGCTCCACACCTCGCACCTCGGCAGGTCCCGGGGACTCAGCTTTTGTTTTCTCTGCTTAACCTGAGGAGTGTGGCAGGGAACTGGCAGCGTTGCCCTGGGGCAGCTGCTCTGCATCCTCCCCTCTGCGTCTGTTCTCTGCAGTCACCTGGGCGTCCCTGGAAGCAGCACCGGGATGCTTTCAGGGGAAGGATGTGAGCCCCTCCCCAGCTGGCCCAGCGAGGACCCCTGCCCAGAAGGTCTGTCTTGAGGGGCTGCAGCTCTTCATATGAGCTCCTGAGCCCCTCCAGGCACAGAAGCCCCAGCTTTGGGAAGCGCCATGGGTTGCTGCAACCCCAGAGACTGAGGGCTGCCTGCCCCGGTGTGCTGAGAGCAGGGGCAGCCCGTGGGCTCCCTGCCCCCCATCACTGTTTGCCCCCGTCCAAGGAACCCTCCTTACCTCACAGCCCACACCAAAGATGGGAGCTCCTGCCCCCAGGCTCCCAGCAGGGCAGGGCTCTCCTCTTCCCCTCCTATTGAAAGTATTTCCCCGCTCACAACACTCACTTTCACTCACTTGGCACTTGCTGAATTCTCAGCAACCAGGGAAAAGGGTACCAAGAAAACCCATTTCAGAGAGACCCAAACTCAGGAATCACGAGGTATTTCCACCTGGTGCCCTTTGCCCACCCCTGTGCCACGTTAGCAGAGTCCCACGTGGCAGCTTTGACACACGATGTTAAAATATATGCAATTATCCCTCCCCCAGCTCTGGATGACAGAGAGCACCTTCAAGGAAACCCCTCCCTGCCCTGATCCTGTGTTTTTGTCAGGGTTAATAATATGTAACGATATCTTTTAACTAAATTATTATGCCGTTGTCCTACTGATTGTATGTATTTTTAAATGAGTCCCTCTTTTTCTTCCCTTACACCTTTTTGTTAGCACTTTTTAATCTGCTTGTCGTTGGCCTTTGTTTTTTTTTTTCTATGTGTATTTATAATTAATTGAGATGTATATATGTAAAGAGATTTGGTTTTTTTTTTTAGAACATGTGCCTTGGACTAATAATTCCTGAATTTTCTACTTGCCTCAGAAGGATCATTTTTCAATCTGCTCAGTAAAAAGGAGCCACACGTGAGGTCTCTGTAAGTCCCACCTCTGTCTGTTCAGCCTTCCCCACGCTCGCACCAGGCCTGGGGTCAACGTCCCAGCTGCTCCCCACACACCCCATGGCACCGGGCCACCGCTGGGAGGAACGGGGCTGAGGGAGGATCCTGCCTAGACTGTGCCCTCCAACTCAGATGCCAACAGCTTTGTTTTTTTCCCCAGCTTTGCTGCAGAAAACACAGATAAAGGCGCTCTTGTTTACACAGATGGACTCCGCCAAGAGCTGCTGAGCAGGCGCAGCTCAGCCCCACGCGCTGCTCCTTAGCCCAGAGAGCGACAGCCAGCCCTGCTGTGCTCCCAGCTTCACCCTTACCCCACATCGGGGGCAGGGCTGAGCCCCGCAGCCCCGGCTCAGCTCCACGTGCTGCGTCACCGCGCCGTTTCACCACAGCACAGCTTGCACTGGTTGCACTGACCGCCCCGGGCTGCATCTTGCACCACTGAACATCTCAGGGAGCGCTGGGCATTGCTGCGTGCTGCAGCTCCTCCAGGCAGGGAATCTAATTCAGGCAGACGCTGCGTTGTTGTGCAGCACAGCGCACAGGGTGCAGGGTTGCTCCTCCCAATGGGACGTGCAGACGTGCTCCTCTACTTCAGTTTTTCCTCGGGGCAGCAGCTGACCCGGGATTTGGTGTAATTTCCCAGTCAGCACTAATGAGGATTATCCCTGCCGGCTCTGTGAAAGCTCTCAGCTGCCCCACTGAGCCCCAGTTGCCCCCCAAGGCAGAGGGGAGCGGCGCATGCAGCTCCAGCCCCATCCACACACGCAGATATCACTCGTTTCCAGTGGGTTTATTGCAAGTGGACAGCAGACACTACATTATGGCTACGGGAGAGGGCTGCCCAGCAGAGCCCCCCGGCTCTGGGACGCCTTCCTCCAGCAGGTGCACGCCAAATCTTCAGGTCTGCCTCACCAGCAGGCTGGCTTCAAGGCAGACCGTCATGGTGCTGGAGGACGGCGCCCACGGGGAGCGGGGAGCGGTGCTGGGCAGCAGCTCGGCAGGCAGCTCTACAGGTAGGCAGGCAGCTCCTTCTCGATCACCTTCGAGACGAAGGGGAGCATCACCTTGAGAGCATCACTGCCCTCAGCACATGCCAGGAGCCCTCAGCTGGGGCTGGGGGTCGGGCAGAGCGCGGGCAGCACTTACGTAAGGATCCTCCATTGGGCTGTACCTCTTCACCACTTGGCCCTCGCGGTTGATAAGAAACTGTGGGAGTGAAGCAGGAGCCAAATGAGCGAGTCCAGCTGCAGCATGGGAACGGCTGAGCAGCACAGGGCTCTGCTCCGGGGCTGGGACTGCCCTATAGCACAGCTGTACCCTGCAGAGCTGCTCCCCCACAGCCCAGCACAGCGCCCGGATGGCAGGGCTTCCCCCCCCACCTCAAAGCTGAAGATCTGACCCACACACAGCCCCGAAGAAGGCAGCGCAGCCCCTACCTTAGTGAAGTTCCACTTGATGGCACTGAGAGAGAGGAAAACCGGGGGTGAGAGGCGCAGAACTGCGCTGCAGCACCGCCCCATTGCCCCCTCCCCATCCAGCACTCACTTCCCCAGCGTGCCCCGGCCCTTGGGCTGTTCCTTCATCCACTTCCACAGCGGGTGGGCGCCGTCCCCATTAACCTCAATTTTGCTGAACATATCGAACTTCACCCCGTAGCCCTCCGCAAAGGCCTTGATCTGCGCCTCGTCCCCGGGCTCCTGCGGGGGAAGGGGGAGCGGTGGGGGTCACACCGTGCTCGGGGATCCCCGCACAGCCCCTCCCTGCTCCGCTGTGCCCACCTGCTTCCCGAATTGGTTGCAGGGGAAGGCCAGGATCCGTAAGCCCTTCTCAGCGTATCGAGCGTGCAGATCGACGAGCTGAGTGTAATTCACCGGGGTCTTTCCTCATTTGGACGCCACGTTGGTGACGATGCAGACGAAGCCCCTGCGGGAACGGGGGGGGGGGCAAAGCGGTGGAGAAGGGGGAAGGGCAAAGCCGGGGGGTGTGCGTGCGGCCGCCGCATTGAGCACTGAGCCGCGGCACAGCGCTCCCCGCACCGCCCCGCACCGCCCCGCACCTGTACTGCTCCAAGGCCACGTCGTGCCCGTCGATGTCCCGTGCGTGGAAGTCGTACATGGAGGTGGCCGAGCGCCACCCGTCCGCTTGCGCGCACTGCGGGGTCAGCGGTCACCATGCAGCCACCACGCGGCCCCGGCCGCTCCCGTCCCGCAGTCCGACCCGATCCCATCGCAGCTTCCCCCGGCCCGGCCCGCCTCCCCGCGCTCACCATTCTCCGCTCCGCTCCCCGCACCACCGCCGCTCCGCACAGCAGCGCCCGTCCCCAGCGCCAACCCCAACTCATCCCACCGCCGCCCGGCCCCTCGACCAATCGGCGGCTCGGACGTGCGGAGGCGGCGCCCACCCGCTTCAGCACCGCTAATCATTGTTCGGAGCGAGCGGCTCCCTCGGCTGACAGACGGGAGGATCGACCAATCAGATTGGCGAGGCGGCCGCAGAGGCGTGAGAATCCGCGTGGGGGCGAGGACGGCGTCCTTGCGCCATTCCTCCCCCCGCCCTCCGCCTACAGCTCCCGGCATTCCCCGCGGCGAAGGACCCCGCGCGGGGCGGCCCCGCCCGCTCCTCGGGACCGGCATTGCGGCGGGCAGCCCGGGGTCCTGCGGGGCAGCATGGACGACGAGGAGGAGACGTACCGGCTGTGGAAGATCCGCAAGACCATCATGCAGGTGCGGGGCGGTGTGGTGCGGTGCGGAGCGGTCTCCGGTCTCAGCTCTCCTCTCCTCATGCGGCGCTTCTTCTCCCAGCTGTGCCACGACCGCGGTTATCTGGTGACGCAGGACGAGTTGGATCAGACGCTGGAGGAATTCAAGGCGCAGTTCGGGGACAAACCCAGCGAGGGCCGCCCGCGCCGCACCGACCTGACCGTGCTGGTGGCTCACAACGACGATCCGACCGACCAGATGTTCGTTTTCTTTCCCGGTGAGCTGTGGGACCGGGTTGGGAACGGAATCACCGCGCTGTCGCCGGGTTCGGTCTCACCCGGCGCTGTTTCTCATCCAGAGGAGCCCAAAGTCGGCATCAAAACCATCAAGATGTACTGCCAGCGCATGCAGGAGGAGAATATCACGCGTGCGCTGATCGTGGTGCAGCAGGGAATGACTCCCTCGGCCAAGCAGGTGCGATGCGATGCGGCCCCGGGGCTGTTTGAACCCCTGGGCCCATAAACACGGAGCTTTTGTGCAGATAAAACTTCTTATCAAAGGTTCTGAGCCTTAACGCTGGGCTCGCTCAGCATTCAATGCATTGAACTGGAGCAACCTTTAAGAGACCAGATGAGGTTTAACAAAAGCAAGCGTAGAGCCTTGCATCTGGGGAGGAATAATTGCACGCACCGGTACGAGTTGGGGGATGAGCTGCTGGAGAGGAGCTGTGCAGAGAGGGACCTGGGTGTCCTGGTGGACGACAGGTCGGCCGTGAGCCAGCAGTGGCCAAAAAGGCTGATGGCATCCTGGGGTGCATTAAAAAGAGTGTGGGCAGCAGGTCGAGGGAGGTGATCCTCCCCCTCTGCTCTGCCCTGGTGAGGCCTCATCTGGAGCACTGCGTCCAGTTCTGGGCTCCCCAGTACAAAAAAGACAGGGATCTCTTGGAAAGAGTCCAGCGGAGGGCCATGAAGATGGTGAGGGGCCTGGAGCATCTCTGCTATGAGGAAAGGCTGAGTGAGCTGAGTCTGTTCAGCCTTGAGAAAAGAAGACTGAGAGGGGACCTGATTCAGGGCTGTAAATACCTGAGGTGTGGGGGGCAGAGTGGCGAGGCCAGGCTGTTTTGAGCAGGGTGTGCAGACAGGACGAGGGGAAACGACCAGAAACTGCAGCATAGGAAGTTCTGCACAAATGTGTGCAAGAGCTTCTTTACAGTGAGGGTGACGGAGCGCTGGAGCAGTCAGGGGGCACAGAGATCTGTTTGCTGTCTGCCTGTGTGACTGTCAGGGTGAGCACAGACACCGTGCTGCCCTCCTGGTGCTGCTGCTCATGGCGGGGCAGAGCTAAGCGCTCACACTGAGGCTGTCCCAGAGCAGTGCTGCAGCATCTTGTGATTCTTCCTTCCCAGTCCCTGGTCGATATGGCTCCCAAATACATTCTGGAGCAGTTTCTGCAGCAGGAGCTCCTGATCAACATCACTGAACATGAGGTGAGCAGCGCAGGGCGTCCCTTTCATCCCTGCCCTGTGCTGGGTGGTGCTGCTGGAGCTTTATTTCTTACCACAAATTGCTCATCTTGCAGCTGTGGAGAGGGTGGTTGCTTTCTCAGTCTGTCTTATCTTGTGATTTCTCTCCTGCTGCTTACAGCTGGTCCCAGAGCACGTTGTCATGACAAAAGAAGAAGTAACCGAGCTGCTGGCCAGATAGTATCCTTTGTTTGGTCCTTCCCTTCCTGTCAGGGGGTGATGAGAAAAGTGAACACCTCTGACTGTGGAGTGTATGATGTTCTGCTGGCTGCGCCCTGCCTTAGGACAAACAGAACCCTGGGTTCTGGCAGAGCTTCTCCTTGACTCCACACAGTAAGCTGAGGGAGAACCAACTCCCCAGGATCCAGGCTGGGGATCCCGTGGCCCGATACTTCGGGATAAAGAGAGGCCAGGTAAGAGAAAACCCAATAACAGACAGCAGGGCCCTGCAGGCAGGGCGAGGAGCTGTAGCAGCACAGTATTCCAGAGCTTGGAGATGGGAAAGGTTTCCTCTTTTTTAGGGCTTTTTTTTTCCCTAGATGTTATGGGTTAGGTAGAGATGTGTGCAAACCAGCAGATAGCCCTGGGGCCAGGCTTGGCTGCCTGCTGAACCAGCTGGCAACAGCTGCTGTAACACCAGGCATCCCCCCGTGTTCCTTCTGCTGGCCTTCCAGGTGGTGAAGATCATCAGACCGAGTGAGACTGCGGGCCGCTACATCACCTACAGGCTGGTGCAGTGACAGAGCTCTCAGGTAATGTGTGACATCCCCACCTCTGGGCAGCGCTTTAAACTTGCTCTGAGGCTTTCCAGAGGTGACTTGAAGTGAGTTGGCTCTGGGAAAGGATTCCCTCCAAGTGATGTAAATGATTTGTGTAAGGGAACCGTGTGGGATGGATCAGAGCGGGGCTGTCCTGGTCTGGTGCCTCAGTAGCATTGCTGAAGGCACATCTCTCAGGGCAGCAGTGGGGTTTTGCCTTGAGAGCGATCTGCTGAGGGGGACGGGAGCTCATTCACATCCTGAGTTCTTTCTTCCAGATGTGAAACAGTTCTGTGACATCTGACCTTCCCACCCACCGACAGCTCACGGCTCCCTGAGCTCTGTTTGATGGCTGAGGAACTCCTCTGTCCCTGCTGCCTCTCTGCAGTTGTTTTCCTTGGCCCAGTTCCTCATTTTCCAGCGTGGATTTTGCTGCAAATCCTTCTGCTTCGTTAAGGAATGCCATGACAGCACCTTGAAGCACCTGGATTGTACAAATGAGTGGAAAGAGGCTTTTGCTACCCTGTTCTATGAGATCTTATTTTTAATAAAGGTTTGTACTCTTGCTGTTCTTCACTGTTTCTGCGTTTCTCAGCCCTCTCCTGTATCAGAGCTGAACGGCCACAGGCAGTTCCATGTGTGCCATTCTCTGTGGGATTTGTTGCTGCTCAAATTCTATGGTTCAGCCTCACTGCTGTTCTGTCTCTGACCTTTGTTTTGAGACTGTGGTTGTCAGATGTTGCAGAGGGATTTTGCTTTACTTGCTATAAGTGCTTCCTTACAACGCTTGGCACCCACAGCCACGGGCACCTGAGCGTGCAGGCATTGATGTGCAGGACAGGCAGCGTTTGGAACACAGGGATTTTATTCTTTCTGGAAGCACATCAGTCTGAACTCAGCAAAGCACAGAACGCAGCTTCATACAGCAGCACAGACACGTCACAAAAGAACATTTTTCCTTTTTCCATGCTGAGTTTATATACAGATAGAAGGGCTCTCGGTACCATGTGAAGCTCCAGCATTGCTTTGGTCCCTTCCTTCGCTCGCATTCACCACCACCCATCCTCGCACACACTCGTACCCCTGCAGTAGCAGTTCTGGTAGCAGCAGGTGGCACTCAGCTTCATTTTCCTGCTGCCATGAGGATGATGTGCTGCAAGGATGGTGAAGAGCTGTGGAGCAGAGGTGCTCGCAGGTGGCTGTAGCTCCCCTTCGGCTCCGTTACAAACCGATCGGCTGTAAATGGAGCTTTGGTTTCGTGTACCTTTTATCTGTTGTGTTGAGATGCTTTTCTGATCTGAGAGCTGTGGCCCTTAGCAGCCCCGCTCTGCTTGGTGGAGGTGATCCTCTAAAGGGATCCCACCTCCTCTCCATCACCTCATCCTCCGTTAATGAGCTCTGTTAACCCTTCCAGTTCAGTGCATCTCCAGCTGGGATGCCACTCCGCTCGGCTTCCTTGGCTGAGAAGCGGTCCCAGCTCTCCCTTTGCTGCCTGGTCTGCATGGATGCCCTCCCTGCCTGCAGCAGAGGACTGAGACAGGAGGAGGTGGCACAAGAGACGAGGGAGAACCCAGCATTTCACTGAGGAATGGTCTGAGTATTAGAGAACAACTTTGGACCCAGCTGGGCTCCCGGTCCTCTCAAGGCAGCAGGGAGCAGCCTGGGTGTGAGCAGAGTGGTGGAAGGAAAGCAGCTTTCGGCTCTTTCTAAGCTCTTTTTCTCTATGCTTCAGTGCAGAAAAGTTTCATAACCTTAAAAACCACTTTGGTCCTCTTTAACCCTTCGAGTTCCGTTGCCAGCAGAGGTAGTGGGTTTGCATTGAAGGGTTACCTTACACACACACACACAAAAAGACTAAAAGCTCACAGCGGAGGGGGTTCAGCTTGGTTCAGGCACCCTGCATCTCCCCCCGCTGCCCTCACAGCATCGATTTTAGAGATCAAATATACATCCACAAAGCCCTGAGACCGTGCAACGTGGGGAGGGCGGAAGAGGAAAATGCCCATATCGTTGTATACAAGCAGCAACGCGAGCTTCGTCAGCCGAGCCACCGCCGCCTGAGGCCGCTCTCACTGCTGAGCTGCGGCGGTGGCGTCGCTCTCGGGCTCCTCTTCGGGGTCGCTGTGCTCTCCTGCAGCGCAGCGCAGCGCTGAGCCCTCCGTGTCCCACTGCCCGGTGCTGCACGTGCGGCTGCGCTGCCCCTCGCTGCCCTCCTCGTAGAACGGAGCTTCGTCCGTGCTCGTTTCGCTCTCTTGTTTTCGCAGCTGCCCGCCGTCCTCCGGATCCGAGTCGGAATCCACCGATCTCTCGCTGGGCTCTGTGGATCCGTACGGAGCTGTGAGGTGGTCGCTGCTCTGCGCTGCCTCGTCCCCGAGCCCCTCACCGCGGCGAGCAGCGATGGAGGTGTGGGGACGGGTGCCCCCAAGGGCTGGGGCAGCGCGAGAACCCAGATCCCTCCTTGCAGCCCCAGACCCGTGTCCCCACAGCCCCCAGAGCCCCTCACTCACCCCCGAACGCTCCCACGTTGTACCCCAGGTCGCCTTTCCCCGGGGGCTGCGGGCACGGAGCGGCCGTGGGCTCATCCTGCTGGGAGGGGTCCGTGTGAGGGGGGAGCACACAGGGCCAACCTCACGCCCCCCCCCGTTGCTCCCTCCCCAGGGCCCCATACCGGGGTCTCGTCCTCGCGATCTGCGGTGAATTCAGTGCCGCCAGCGGTCAGAGTGCTGCCTTTGTCCTCGAAGATGGTGGGGTAGAAGATGATGAGCGCCTCGATGACGCGCGCCTGGTGGGGGTAATCCACCAGCGAGGACAGAGAGATGGTGGCATCCGTGGGCCGTGGCCGCAGCAGCGTCGGCCCGAAGACGATGCCCAGATTGCTGGAGGTCATCTTGTTGTCCTGCTCCACCTCCACGATCCTGGATGAGGAAATCCATGAGAGCAGGCAGCGGCTGCTCCCCTTTCTCATCCCACCACGGGGACAGAAGGGACGCCCCCCCCCCCCCAGCCCGGATCCCCCTCCTCACCTCCTCAGATGCTGCAGGAGGAACTGCAGCGTGGCCGTGTTTTCCCACGGGAGCTCCTTCAGCAGCTCCTTCAGTTTCAACACCAGGTTCACCACCACGCGTTCGGTGTCGGCCCCTTTGTCCACCAGCTCCGGACCCCCTTTCCCACTCCTCCCTTTGGCCTCGCTGCCGCCCTGCAGGCTCTCCTTGGCTGCTCCCATCAGCGCGTTGTACATCCGGAACGGCACGATGGGCTCGGGCAGCTGCGAGGAGAACAGTGCGAGAGAAACCCTGTGAGCTCCCCAGATGGAGAACGCTTCTTTTCCCTTCAGAAAAAAAGACACAAAAACCCAGCCTGGGGCGTGTGCGCGGCTTCTCTATAGATAAGAGGTTGTTAAATGGGACCGTGCTAATTGTTCCCTGGGAGGAGGGGGAGGTGAGAAGGAATCAGCGCAGCCTGCAGCTGTCAGGAGGAGCGTTTGGCTTTGAAGTTTGCATAAAGCAACCTGAGTGCGTTCGTGCACCGCCCGGCAGTTCTGCAGCGCTGCTGATGTTTGCGGTGCCTTCCCCGGGTGTCTGCTGGGGATGGATCGCTTTGCAGCAAAGCAGCGCTCCTGCAGAGGGACTTGAAACCGATTTCTCTGCCGTGCACTGAGCCTGGATCTCAGCACAGGGCAGACCTCTTCTTTTTGCTCTCTGCTCTCCGTATCCAGGAGCTCGCAGCCCCTCTCTGCAGTGCGGGGACGTGGGGAGAAGCCTCCTCTGCCCCCAGGAAACCAGCAGAAAGGGTTAAGCCGTGAGAGAGAGAAGCTGCTTCCTCTCCTCCTGCCCCGTTTGAGGATGTGGGTCGGGGTTTGAGTTTCGGTGCAGGACTGAGCTGATGGCAGAGATGTTTGCTGCGGGCAGAGGGCCGGGAGAAGTGAGCTGAGCCCAGCCCCGCTGCGGGGCGACCTTTACGGCCACTTCCCTTTCTCCTGCTGCTTCCCCAGCTGCAAAGGGGAGGGACGGTGCAGCGCTTCGCGTTGTGTTGCTGTGGGCAGGGACTTCGTTGCTGCAGCTGATGTTGTGTGAGGGCTCACTGGGGGCAGACGCATGGAGCCGCCCTGAGATGCGCAGTGAGATTGCTGATCCTCCTGCACACACCTCCATCGGGCCAGCTGGGCAGGAGGGGCTCTGATCCACCCAGCAGGCAGCTGTCAGCACAGCTTGCAGCAGGATCGCCCCCTCCAGGCACGGATTGCTGGAATCACCAGGAATCACCTCTGCCCTCTGCCCCCACCTGTCTCAGGTAGAGCTTCAGCACGTTGCTGATGTCGTGTGGGGACGCCTGGGAAAGCTCCACCAGCTCCTTCCCGTTCTCAAAGGCCTGGCAGAGCTTCTCCACGCGGGTCTTCACGCCGTTCACTCGGTAGATGCCCTGCCAAGGGGGAGAAAACCAAAGTTGAACATTTCTCTTTGGGTTCACACGAACTCTCGGCTCCCAGCCACTCCTTTGGGGGTGGAAATCCCCCTCAGGAGGTTTGGAAGAGCTGTTGCAGCTCAGATGTCGCTGCTGTTCCCCTTTTGTAGGGAAGAGAGGGAGCGCAGGACGTGTTTCCGTGTCAGTTTGTTTGTTGTGGGACCTCCTGCCTCAGAACCTGAGGGCTGCGCTGGTTCTCATAGCAGGACAGAGCCCACCTGGAGGGCAAGCAGCTGGAGCAGAGGGGAGGGCAGGGGGCTCACCTTGGTTTTCAGCGCCCTCTTCTCAATCTCAGAGATGCATTTCTTAACGATGAAGGGGATGCCGTCAGCGCTGCCCTGAGAAGCCTTCAGGAAGTCCTGCCCAAAAAGCTGCAGCTTCCCCTGGAGCTTCTTGTGCCCACATTGGATGGCCAAGGTCTCCAAGCACTTCTTGTGGCACGCCAGGTAGCACTGGGAGACAGGGAAGGGCTCAGAAGCGGGATCCCCCCCCACCTCCCCAATCCTCCCACATCCCCAGCATTACCTCCTCACATTCTGCCCCCTGGAAGTACACGTAGCTGTTGCATTCCCTGCACTTGGAGGGGGTCCGCAGCTTCCTCAGCCGGTGGGTCTGGGCTGCCCTGGACAAACCCACGTTCCGGAAGGGTCCCGTGGGTGCTGCCATCTCTGGTGTGATCCCATTGATGCCTACAGGCAGAGAACAAAGGGACACATCAGCATTCTGTCTCCTTAGGGGTCAGGCAGAACGAGGCTCGAGCAGAAGGATCACTGTCATATGGGGACCTGGCATGCCAGCACGTGGGGCACACGGACACACAGGACATGGAGACACAGGGGACACGTGAGCCATGTGGGGTCATGCTGACACATGGGACACGTGAACATATGGGAAAAACAGACCCACAGGACATGCTGACACATGGGACACACGGACACACATGTGGACACATGGGACATGCTGACACACGGGGCTTTGGGCCACATCCCAGCTAACCAAGGGCTGTGCTCCTGATGGAGCTGTTGCCACTGCTTTGCACAGGGCCTGTCCCTGCCTAGTGGGAATGGTGTTGTGTTCCCCATGGACTCGCTGGTATTTCAGCTCTCCTCCCAGCAGAAGAGGGGGGCAGAGACCCCACACAGCACAGCACAGCACAGCTGCATCTCCACTCCATCACATACTCTGCTCAAAGGAGGCAGCGTTCTCATCCTTCTCTCCCAGCTCCTCGCTGGAGGACATGGTGCCATTGGATGACAACCGTTGCAGTTTGTGGCTGAACTCTCCTGCTAAAGCAAAGCCTGGTTTGAGAGCTGGGAAGGATGGGGGGGATGAAAGGGGGGGGGGGTTTGGGGGCACTCCTGTGCGTGTGGCTGTCCCTGCAGCAAGGAGTGGAGGTGGAGCAGGACAACAAGATGACCTCTGCAAGAGAAAGGTTGGAAGTGAAGAGAAACAGAAAAACAGAAGGGTTTCTGTGCTCGTTGGGTTCTGGCAGCTGGGGAGCTGGGGATTGCTAGAGGAATCAAGGGCTGAGGGAGCTGCACCTTCCCATGGGTGCAGCACAGGTTTGGTGGTGCCCCCCGTTCCAGTAGGTAGGGATCAGCAGTTAGCTGTGATGGAGTCTTAATTCTTAGGGAAGCTAAAAGGAAAAGGAAAAGAAAATGGGGGGGAGGAGGGGACAGGAAGGAAAAGATATAAAGACAAAGGAAAAGATAAAAAGGAAAAATGAAAGAAAAAAGAAAGCGCTGTTGGCAAGGAGGTGCTGCCTTCGGATGGGCTCCACCAGAGGGCAAAGGACGGCCCGGATTCTGCACCCACCTGTGCTGGAATCCAGGCTGCTTTCAGCTTCAGAGGTGGTCGGCCAGGATTTGTGCACCTGGTGTCCCCTCCCTGCTGTGGGAAGAAGGGCTCACCGTTTGGGGCTGTCCCTGATGCCACGCAGAGCAGCTCTGATAGCAGAAGCATTTGCTTGCTGCAGGCAGTGCTCAGGGCTGGGCTTTTCTCACCTCTGCGCTCTGCCAGCGTCCCACCCTGGGTCTCTCTGGGTCCATCTGTGCTGCTCCCATCCCTTGGCAGCCCAGCCCCGTCAGAGCCACCACTGGAGGAGAAGTCGCTGGCGTTGAAGCTGCCCTTCCGTGTGCGGGTGAAGGGGGACCTGGTGGTGGGGAGGGAGGAGAAGGGCCATGTCCAAGAGGACGTAGCGGGAGGGATGCTAGAAAAGCCACTCCAAAAGCAGTGGCTATCCACCAGAGCTGAGGTGGAAGCCTTCTGCTCCTGCACCAAGCAGCCTCTGTCTGCAGGAGCCCCCCCTGCAGCTGAGGGTGGTGCAGAGGAGCAGCGATTTCCCCCTCCTCTCCTACCAGGCGCTGTGGGACACGTAAGGCTCGAAGTCGTACTGCGTGTCGGGCTCATCCCCTCGCTGCAGCTGCTTGACATGCGAGGCATATTGCTGCCCGGGGTCGTACAGCTTGCTGCTCTCACACAGGGTTTGGAAGTAAACGGGCAGCGGCGCTGTCTGCATGTGCATGATTTGGTAGAAGGCGATGGTGGCCTGAAAACAATGGGGAGGAAGTCAGGGCAGGAGTCAGGGGGTGGCACAGGGGGAGGAGAGGCACGGAGCTGCCAGGTGGAGAATCGGGAGTGGGGCTGGGGCTGCAGCCCTGCTCTTGGCTCTGTGCAGCACAGGGCTGAGCAGCTGCTTGCCCTCCGGCCCCCCCTGGCTGTGGCACGGCCCCCAGCCCTCCCAACTCACCAGTTTGATGACCTGGTCGCTCTGCTTGATCAGCTCGTGGATCTGCCTCAGGGAATTCACTTTGGTGTCCTCCAGCTCCTGCTTCTGCGTGTTGGCATCTGCCACGCAGGTCCGGTAGGTGGCCATGGCCTCTTCTGCCTGAGGGGTGGGAGAGGGGAGATGGAAGCTGCTCAGAGGTGTGGAATTGGATGGGAGCTGCCTCCCTGTGCTGGACCCTGTGCTCTGTGTTGAGGTCAGGATGAGCTTTCAGCCCCTGTGCTTCTGGGCTGCCCTGTGCTAGGACAAGGAGCAAGATCCCTGCAAAGCAGTGCCCGGAGCTGCTGTGCTCCCACCTTGTTCTTGGCCTCCTCTTCCAGCCTCCTCTTCTTGTCCAGGGTTTTGGTGGTGACGTTGCTGGCGGTGCTCTGCTGCTCCTCCTCTGCTCTCACTGCCACATATTTGGCCTTCTCGTGCTCCTCGCTGCGCTGCATGTACACCTGCTTGGCCTTCCGCAGGTTCACCTCTGCATCTTGCTGCCAAAGGAGGAGCACCGGGGTGAGGGCTGAGCCCTGCAAGGGTCACCCTGCACAAAGCTGCCCAGGATGGGTGGGAGGATGGGTGGATGGATGGATGGGTGGATGGATGG
>NW_024885155.1:997231-1008266 GCF_019232065.1 Centrocercus urophasianus | reverse complement strand
TGGATGGATGGATGGGTGGATGGATGGATGGATGGATGGGTGGATGGATGGATGGATGGATGGGTGGGTGGGTGGATGGATGGATGGATGGATGAATGGGTGGATGGATGGATGGGTGGATGGATGGGTGGATGGATGGGTGGATGGATGGATGGGTGGATGGATGGGTGGATGGATGGATGAATGGGTGGATGGATGGATGGATGGGTGGATGGGTGGGTGGGTGGATGGGTGGGTGGGTGGAAGGACACCTTCATGCCTTACCAGCTTCCGCTGTGCACGGTGCCACTGCTCCTTGATCTCCTTCCTTCTCTTCTCGTGCTCCAGGCGCCTCACAGTCAGCGGCTGCAGGAGCAAATGGTGCAGCTGGCAAAGCACAGCCCTGCACAGAGCCCTGGCAGCAGCTGCTCCGTGCACTGCATGCTCACCTGCAGGAAGGTCTGGTGCTGCAGCGTGGTGACAGTCTGCAGGACCGACGTGCCGTATTCCATGTCCTGCTCCAGTGCCAGCAGGTAGATGGACAGGAAGGGCATGCTGGTCTGAGGAACGACAAAAGCAGCACTCTGAGGGTCAGCACGAGGCTGATGCTGTCAGCTCCAGGACAGCTGGGGAGCTCCAGGCTGGCCGTACCTCCTGCGTGAAGGTTTGCTTGCAGCTGTTTGCCATCTTCTGGAGCCCTTTGGCGAACTCCAGTTCTGGAAGAGAAAGGTTGGAAGTGAAGAAAGTTGAAACAAAAGGGTTTCTGTGCTCGTTGGGTTCCTTCTTAAATGCGAGTCAAGAACTTCAGGGACGTCCCAGCAGCTCTGGCTCCCTTGGCCCCATGCTGTGCTCTCAGGATCATCCCCCCATCCCAGAGCCACCCCACAGTGCACAGACCCTCCCCCCCTCCCCACATCTCACCCAGCGCTGTCCTTTTCTCCAGGTACCCGATGAGGTCTTTCATGTACTTGGAGATGTTCTTGGCATACTGCAGGGCAGCATCCACACCTCCCTCACAGCGCTGCAGCATCACATCCACCTCCTCTGCTGCTGGACGAACTGTGATGGGGGGACAGAGGAGAAGGGGAATGATCCCAAACCGTGCTGCTGCTGATTGCTGGGCTGGTCCTAGGACCCCCAGAGTAGCCAGGAAGACCCCAATGCCCACAGCAGCTGCTCTGCCATCTCCTCTCAGCTGTGTCCCCAGGGGCAGCTCAGCCCAGGATGATGTCCAGGTGGTGATGGCAGAGCCCATTTCTCTTTGACCACCCCCAAGTCCCACAGCAATGGCTGCTTGCTCACCTGCGTCATAGCTCTCCATGCCCGAGGGCACACCATCCCCTCCAGGCCCAGGGATCCCCCCATAGAGGCTCTCCATAGACTTTGGGAAATCAGGAAAGGAAGGAATGCGTCAGACAAACAGGAGTGCTCAGAGGAGACCCCTGTGCTCAGGTTTAGGGCTGAGACCCCAGCAGACCCCCAGCGGGCGGCACACACCTGATTCTGGTCGCTGGGGGGGATGGAGAGGATGGTGCTGCTGTCCACCTCCCCCATGAGGAACTCAGAGACGCTGTGACAAGAGGAACACAGTCAGCCAGAGGAGGAGCAGCGGTGACAAAGCAGCGCCACCTCCCAGCACCCCATCCGCATCCAGGGGCGGCTGTGCAAAACCCTTACGTGCTGCTGAAGGACACCGCGATGGTTTCCACAGCCTTCTCAAACTCCCTCTTGTCTGTCTCATTGTTGGATTCGTAATGGAATCCTGCGGGTGGGGGAGAAACAGGAGCCCCATCACCCCTGTGCACCCTGCACCCCACAGCACGGACCATCTCACGCACCTCCCAGCACCGGGGTCACGGCCATGAGGAGGCCAGGACGACAGAGGAACACGATTCTGCCATGCTGGCAGCTGGGTGAGGACCCGGATCTCCATCATCACTCAGCTGCCTCCATCCCAAGGCCCCCATGTGGGGCCGGCCCCATGGCAGAGCACTGCCAGCCCCGAGGCTTCCTGTCCCCGTGTGGTTACAGCTCCAGGAAGCGGTGACGCAGTGTTGTGCTGTGCCTGCGGTTACCACAGCCCTCCCTCCTTCCCCCTTCGCCCTCCCCACCACAGCTGTAACTGCTCTGCCCCGGGTGGGACCGGAGCCCTCAGAGCCCACTCACAAACACGGGGATGTGGGACCAGAGCAGGGGGCTGGAATAGGGCTGAGGCTTGGATAGCAGCGCCTTCATTCCGTGCCCCATCCATTGGCAGCCCTGCTCCAGGCAGCCCCAAAATGGGCTCCCCAGCAACGGGGTGGGAATGGGACGGAGCTCCCCGCCCTGGGCTCACCCTTCACTTTGGATATGAGGGTCCCTGCTGCAGTCAGCGTCTCCAAGGTGTTGAGCAGTGGGTATTTGTTGATCACTTGGCGCAGCACCCGCAGCGTTTCACCCAGACACTCGTGGGCCTGCGGCCGCTGGGATTCCTTGGGGTCTGCAGGAGAAAAGGCAGCCCTGTGTACACCCCATCCCTGGTACTGTGCTCACCCCTGCCATGGTGCAGGCACACCTTCGAGGCATTTTTTCCTCAGTAGTAAATTTTTCCTTTGAAAGCGGTATGGGAATTTCCTTCCCATTTCCTCCCCTCCTCCCTGCTGGCCACACGATCCTGCCCCATCCATTGGCTTGGTTGTGTCCCGTGGGGTCCAGCACCACGCCACAGCCCCAACCCAGTGCCCAGGGCCAGGGGAAGCAGTGTGTGAGCTCAGGGCAGGGTGCTGGCAGTGCTCAGCATCCCATAGGGATGCACTGAGGACAGCAGCCTGGGTCCCAGCTCCAGGTGGGGAAGGACTTTCCTCTGCTCCCTCTCTCATTTCCCACACCATGTTCCCCACGTCTGGGCACGGCTGTTTTCCACCGTGAGTGAAGATGCGTCAACATGTTTGCTGAAAACAGGGCACCATGTGATCCCAGCAGCCCCACCTCACCGTGGGGAGCAACCACAGTGGCTGCTTTCTGCAACCCCGGAGACCACAGCCTCACAGCCCTGCAGCCCCACAGCCCTGCAGCCCCGCTCCTGCTTCGAGCATCATCCCCATCCCAAAGGGAGGGCCAGGGGCCGGGGCTGTGCTGGTGCCCCATGGGGTCCAGGGCCACTGCCAGGCAGCTGGCACTGCTGTGCTGTAAACAGGAAAGCAGGCGGATGAAAATAGCTCGCAGGCAGGAAGCAGTGTTATCCTGGCTCTGAGCTCCCAGCAGCCACCCACCACCCTCTGCCCCTGGGCCCCCGGCTCTGCACAGCCCCCCCAGGGCAGGGACCCCCTCCCCCCCCATTGGACCAAGCGTGGGGTTCTTCAGCACCCTCTGGAGCCTTCATCCCTGGAGCCTTACAGCCCTGTGCCGTGGGGCGATGCCGTGGGGGTTCTGTGGTCCCCCAGTCCCACTCCCCCTCCGTGGCCACCCGGGGGGCACCCAGCCCAGCACTCACCATCACGCAGCACCACGTCCCGCAGGTTCTCCAGGGCATCTGCGAACCGCGCCACGTCGGTCAGGAGCTGGGAGATGTCCTCCACATCGATGAAAGGACCCTCCCCTCCCTCCATGGGGCTGTGGGAGGTGGGGGTCTTGTGGCCCTTAGGGACGGCCCGGGGGTTGGCAGCAGTGAGAGGGAAGCCGGCGGCGCTGGCATGGCGGCTGAGGCTGGTGGGGCGCTTCAGGGTGCCCACAGCACTGGGACTGCTGCTGAGTTTGGAGCTGGTGGGAGGCAGCTCCGTGGGGCTGGGAGCTTCCAGGCAGTCCTTGCGGGACAGATCCTGCAGGAGCACAGCACAGCGTGAGTGCCGCCCTGGGGATGGCGTTGCCCGAGGATGGTGGGCTCCATTGACAGCAGGATCTGGCCCTGCACATCCCTTCCTCTTTTTCTGGCTGTCCAAGTCCAGCACATCCTTAGCACTGCGGGGTGGGGGACGCCTCCAGGGCCACCAATAGCAAAGAGTACAGAATTGTTGCAGACACATAGAGCCCTGATTTCTAGGGGTGAAATCGCCCCAAGGGAGAGGCTGATAGCACCTCCCAAGACCCCGTGCCCCAAAGCCATCACCGATGGGGTTGGGTCCTGCACCCCTCCATCCCAACACAGCCTCAACTGTGACACGAGTGTGCTGGGAACAGCAGCAGGTTTGGCACCGATGGGGCAAAAACACCGCGGCATCTTCTCCAATCCTGCCCTGGAACACGAGGCCACCCAGACGGCAGCACCTCGAGCAGAGCTGATGAGGGCACTGCAGACCCCGCGGGCTGCTCCCTCCCACCATCCCCGTACCGTCAGCCGCACGGAGGGCGAGCAGGGCAGCGAATCCAGGGAGCGCTTTGGAGAGCTGGCCGTCCCCGTCCTGCGGCGCCCGGCAGCGTAGGGGCTGTAGCTGTTCCGCCCCGCCGCCCTGCCGAGCATCCCAGCGCCTGCAGGCTGCGCCCACCCATAGACCCCTCAGCAGGGGAGAACCGTGAGGAAGGGATGGGGATGGGGATGGGTGACCCTGCGAGGAGCTGCGGGCGGGCTGAAGCCGGCGGCCCCGTCCCGTGGGTTGGGGAGCAGCGCAGGCGCGGGGCGGGCGGAGGAACCCCGTCTGCCGGCCTCCCCACAGAGGAGAAGCGCTTCCTCTTGCACTCCGGGTCACCAATGAGTAAATAAACCCATAGCAGAGCCGTGGTGTGGGGCTGGCCAAGCCTCACTTCCCCTGCTCCTGCCCCTGAGCAGTCGGGGTCTCTCGCTCCCTCCACCGCGCTCCCCATGTTCTGCTGCAGCCCCAGCTCTGCCCTCTCTCCTCCCAGCCGGGCCCTTTGGCTGTTGCTGCATCCCCTTCATCTGGGGCAAAGTCCCCCCGGTCCCGTCGGCGGAGTCCTTCCTCATTTCCTTCCTCCTCGCATCCCTCCAGCCACCCCATCCCTCCCTCCCCACCTCACTTACAGGCAAGGTCTGCGGGATGGGGCTCCCAGCGCGGCTCTTCTTGGAGATGGAGGGGGTCTTCATCAACTCACGTTTCTTCCGGGAGAACATGGCTATAGGGCGGCCCTGGGGGGGCCCCGGGCTGCCAGCAGCTCTCCGCTACCCCTCCGTCAGCATTCGCTGGGGCCAACTGTCAGCGCAGCGCATGTGACACCGCCTTATTTCCTCATTGGGTTCGCAGGCAAAGTTGAAACAGGAAAAGCTAAATGTGCGGCGAGGGCACGAGGCCGGGAGGAAGGGGTCTCCGGCCGCCCCCCCCCGGTGTCGTGTGGCACTCAGCGTGCGGGTGCCGGGGATTCCTCGTGGAGTTTTGCTGCCCAGGGAGGACGGATTCCCCGGCACTGGGGCTGTGGGGCCGTCAGGCCCTTCAGTTAACTGATGGATGCGCAGTGCGGGGTTGCGGGGCTCCAGCGCTAGGTTCAGCCCAGCCCGGCTCTGCTCTGCTCTGCCCTCATTTCGGGTCCCCGGCCACACCTGCGCCCCCCCCTCCCTTCCCCCCCAGGACCCCACCCACAGCACAACGCAGCCGTGCAGCTCTCGGTCACCCTCCGCAAAGCGAGCAGAGGGGCGGTGCGGGGCGGGGAGATGAGGGATGGGGATGCGGGGAGGCGGTCGGACCAGGGGGTCGGGCAGAGAGGGCGGGGAGGGGGCGTGCGGGTGGGTGTGCGCGCGGGAGCGCGTGGCCGCGCGTGGCCCGGTTGTGCTCATCACTGCGCGCACGTGTTCGGGGCTTGCACACGCGTGTGCGCGTCCGTAGAGCTCCACACCCGTGGGGGTGTCCCGGTGTCCCACGCGTGCCCGGGGCGGCTCCGTCTCCAACCTCCGTCCCCAGAGCTCCCGGAGCCCCCCGCGTGTCCGTGTCGGGATGCGCGGGTCCGGAGTCACTCCTGTCCTTATTTGGGCATTTCGAGCCCGTCCAATCAGCGCGGGGGGGCCGGGCCCGACCCCCCCACCCCCCCTCCCGCCGGGTCCCGCCCGGTCTCTCCCGGTCCCGCCGTCGATCCCCGCTCCGCCGCCGCCGTCGCGCCATGAGCAGCTCCCAGTTCAACAAGGGCCCCTCCTACGGCCTCTCTGCGGAGGTTAAGAACCGGGTGAGCCGCGCCGGGGGCGGGGGGGTGCCGGGACCAACGGGGGTTTGCGAGCAGAGAAGTCCCGGGGGTGTTCCGAGGGTCCCGATGCCCTCCGGAGGGTGCGGAGTCGGGTCCCGGGGCGCGGCGTGTGCCGGAGCCGCGCTCCGATCGTGGGGCGCTCTGACTCTGTCCCGCGGGGCCCCGAGGGTCTGGGAGGGATCCCGGGCACCGGCAGCCCCCACTTTCGCCCCGGTCCCCCCCGGTTCCCTGCGGGGGGAGGGGGGGGGTGAGTGGGGCTACGGCTCCGGCTCCGTGCAGCTCTGCTCCCGAGGTTTCCCTGCTCTCTGTTTTCCCATCATTCTGTGTCCCTCGGGGAGGGACGATGTCCCTCTTGGTGGACCCCAGGGCTCAGACTGGGGCCTGATGTCAGACTGGAAGGGGACAGTGGAACCCGATTTCTCTGCTGGGGCTGTTTGCACTCCAAGATGATGCGGGGTGCTGCCCGGAGGGCTGCCCTTCCCACCATCAGAAAAGGGCTGGGTCCCCTGGCTGGGTCCACAGCCCAGGCTGTGCCCTATCCCTGCTCTGGGAATGGAGCTCAGCCGTGGGGGGATGCAGCAGCCACCTCCCCTTCCTTGTGCACCCGTGCAGCACAGGGATGGGATCAACGGCTGGATGTCCAACCCAGGACACAGGCAGGATGCGGGATGCGCACACAGCTCGAGCTGGGCTCTCCCTCCCGGCCTCACAGGATTTGGGTTTCGTCACTGCACGAGGACGGGCCTCTGCTTGTACCCAGTGGGTGGACACGTGCAGGGGCCTCGCCGCTGCCTGCTCCCAGGTGCTTTAGCTTGGTTCAGCAAGAGCTGAGCCAGTCTGACGGCCCCGCTGTGCAGGCTGCAGGCTGACATCACTGCTGAGAACCCGTCGGACCTGCAGCCCTGTCCTGTGATGGGGTCTGTTCACGGGCTGCTCCTGCTGCAGGACGGCCCTCTGCTCCTCTGCTGCGTCCCCCAGGCGGGGTGAGGGAGGGGGGGGGAAGAGGAATCAGTGCTGTGTGTAGGTCAGCTGTGCGTGGGGGGATCCCAACAGCACCCACGTGACGGCACAAGTGTGACCGTGGTGGCCGCTCTGTCCTTGCATCCTAGTCAGATCCAGCTTCCTCTTTGAGACTGGGCTGTGGGGCCGTTGCCCTTAGGAATAGCTCTCCCATGGGGCAGCTCTGCATCCATCCCAGGGTGTTCCTCTGAACCCTCTGAGGTTCTGTGAGGTGAGCATCCCCCCAGCTGTTTTCTGTGCAAGAAAGCGCATTGCCAGGGCTACTGAGAGGGAAACTGAGGCACGGAGACTGCAGAGAGCTGTGCTTCCCTCGGTTCTGTCTGTGCAAAGCTCCATAGAGGTGTCTGATGGAACCTGGGGACCGGCTTGGTGACCCTGCAGCACAGGCACAGGGCAGGAGCAGGCACCCCTCCCACAGGGCACAGCTGAGCCCCGTGGAGTCCTTGGGCTTTTGGCACAGGGTGGGCTGTGCTGCGTCTTTGCAGCGATGGCTCTCGGGGCTCTCAGCCTCCTCTTGTGACAGCTTTCCCTGCTCCAACCCAGGGTGAGGATCCGCTGTCCCCGCGGTCGGGCCGAGGCGATGCCGTTCCCGGGCGGCTGCTCTGCATCTGGGAGGAGGCGGCCGCATTCCTGGCATAGCCGCGGTGGCCGAGGAATCCGCGGCGGCGTGAAGGGACCGGCGGGAGGGATGAGCGCGGCTGGGGTCGGTGCTGGGTCCCGTGGGCGGAGGTGAGAAGCAGCCGTGCCAGCAGCTCGTCCTCTTCCTCTTTGACAGTTTGCAGAGTCTCGGGTCACCGCGTGCGAGACTGCGGGCTGTGCTGGATGTGGCCGTGCTGATGACAGCACTGAGCCGTGCGGGGCTGGGACCGCGCCTGTGCGCAGAGCAGAGCGCACAGGAGCAGAGCGGCAGCCGGCGGTGCAGAGAAGCTCGGTGGCTTTGTTCTCCACCATCACCCTCCATCCTCGGGCACACCGTGCCCACCCCGGAGGGCCCTGCTGCAGCTCTTGCTCTCCTTCCTCCCCTCGGCAGTCTCTGTACCGCTGAATCTGGGTTTCCTGTGCACCAGGAAATTGCAACTGATCGCATATCCCGGGGCTGTCCAAACCACGCCTCACACTGTGGTGTGCAGTGGGACCGGCCTTGTGCTGGGGAGCGGTCCCCACGGGGTTTGGGGTGCACACAAGGCCGTGTCTGACCACCCCACACCCTCCCCCAGCTCGCCCAGAAATACGACCCACAGAAGGAGGCAGAGCTGCGGACATGGATCGAAAGCGTCACCGGGCGGCAGATCGGGGCCGACTTCCAGAAGGGGCTGAAGGATGGGGTCATCCTCTGCGAGTGAGTCCCACGGCACCCATGGGAGGTGCCAACACGGCCCCCAGGCACTGCGTGGTTTGGGAGACCCAGCTGTGGGGAGCGCTGGGGGCAATTAGAGGGAAGGTGGCTCTGGGATCTCCGGTGTTGTGGGGCTGCTTCATTCCCAGCTGGGAGGAGTGGGCCAGAGACCCCCAGGTGATGTCAGCATTCCCCTGGAGAGGGGCGACCCTCGTACCCACAAGCTCACCACCATCACCTCCCCCCAGGCTGATGAACAAACTGCAGCCCAACTCGGTGAGGAAGATCAACCGCTCGGCACTGAACTGGCACCAGGTGGGTGCAAGCAGCCCCCAAGCTTTCCATGCCCCCACTGTAACCTGGCTATCCTGTGCCCCCTCCTCACAACCTGAGTGCTCTGTGCCTCCCCTCAGCTCGAGAACCTCTCCAACTTCATCAAGGCCATGGCCAGCTACGGCATGAACCCTGTGGACCTCTTTGAAGCCAACGACCTCTTTGAGAGTGGGAACCTGACACAGGTGCAGGTGTCGCTGCTGGCGCTGGCGGGCATGGTGAGAGCATGGGGAGGGATGGGGGCAGCTCCGTGGGATGGATGAGCACCGGTCTGTGCCCAGCAGCTCCCCAGGTCTGAGATTCCTCATTCCTCACCGCCTTCCCTCAGGCCAAGACCAAGGGGCTGCAGAGTGGTGTGGACATTGGTGTGAAATACTCCGAGCGGCAGCAACGGAACTTCGATGAGGCCAAGATGAAAGCTGGGCAGTGCGTGATCGGGCTGCAGGTGGGAGCTGCCAACCCCATTGCCCCACATCACAGCTGGGGGCTTCCTCTGTGGGAGGATGGGGATGATGGGGGGGGATGGGGCGGTGCCTGCTTCTCACCACTCTCTGTTGCCCAGATGGGCACCAATAAGTGTGCCAGCCAGTCCGGCATGACGGCCTACGGCACCAGGAGGCACCTCTACGACCCCAAGAACCAAATCCTGCCACCCATGGACCACTCCACCATCAGCCTGCAGATGGGCACCAACAAATGTGCCAGCCAGGTGAGCCAGGGAGGGGGGGGACAAGATGATGGCATTGTGGGGAGCACCGTGCTGAGCCCCACTCGCTCCCTCCCTCCCTTCCTTCCAGGTGGGCATGACAGCACCCGGCACCCGACGGCACATCTATGATGCCAAGATGGGACTGGAGAAGTGTGACAACTCCTCCATGTCGCTGCAGATGGGATCCAACCAGGGTGCCAACCAGAGCGGGCAGGTCTTCGGCCTGGGTCGCCAGATCTATGACCCCAAATACTGCCCACAAGGCATCCCAGGGGATGCAGCCAACGCCGCCGATGAGCCGGGCACCGACCTCCCCGGGTACCACTATTACCAGCAGGAGGAGAGCTGCTGAGCAGGGCTGTCCCCATGCAGTCCCCCTCGCAGCCACATTCTGGCCTCAGTTCATCATTCCCTCTTTCTATTTTTCTTTTTTTTTTTTTTTAAATAATGTTAAAAGGAATCTCTTTTTTTCTGGGAAGGGACTGGCCAAGATGCAGCCCTGCAGCTTTGCCCACTCCTTGTCCTGTGCTGGAAGGGTCCGGGGCTGTGGGCATTCCATGCTCTCTCCTATGATTCCCTAAAAGCAAAGCTGGATGTGCTGTTTTTTGGAGAACTCTTGGGACCAAAGTTTCAGATTCCATCTCAGCCGGGTGCCCCTGCACTGCAGGGTGATGCTGTGTGAGGTGGGGGCAGCCACGGGCCGGGGGCTTCTTCCAACCACGTGGGGGTTTTTAATACAGATGTTCTTATATTGAAAGCTTTTTTTTTAAAAAAAAAAAAAAGAAAAAAGGAAAAAAAAAGAAAAGAAAAACAAAAGGAATCGACCTTTTCTTTAAGAAAAAAACCAAACAACTTGAGCAGGAAGCGCTCTCTGCTGCACTCTCCTGGGCATTGCTCCAGGGCTGTGTGGGGCCCTGGGACCCGAGCCCCGCGTATCCCCTGGACCAGGGCCCGGTGAGACGCTTTGGGGCGAAGCTTTGGGGTGAAGCATTGCGTGGGGAGGGCGGCAGTTCGGCCCCATCCCTTCCCGTAGGCGCCGCCCCCCCACCCCCCGAATTACTCAGCTCCGGAGCGGTACCCTTAGCTGCAGCCGATGCGCTGTGGCGAGGGGGCGGCTTCGGAACCCCCGGGAAGCGGCGGGGCCCCTTTAAGACCCCCGCTCCATGACGCAGCTGTTTGTAAGACGGCCGGGGCGGGGCCCGCCGTGATAACGTGACATGGGAACCGGCATCGGTAACGTGTTTCGGTGGGGGTTCCTCATCTCCCATCTCCCTACTGAAGGTTCCCCCCCTTATCATCTTTAGCGCTTCCATCTCCCCTCTGCTATGCGCATTCTCCCCCCCGGCGGCTGCCTGCCCCCCTGGGCCGACATGGGACGCTCCAGCTGAAACTGAGGCCGTCCGGTGCCCCCCCGGCGCTCCGTGCCTCAGTTTCCCCCCGGCCGCAGGGTCCCGCCCCGTTGCCCCCGCTCCCCCCGTTCCTCCCTTCCCCCCCCCGCCGCTTCCCCTTCCCTATAGCAGGAAGGGGGCGAAGCCCTACCCCCCCAACCCTCCCCCCGG